>NC_043994.1:11163912-11298912 GCF_902150065.1 Myripristis murdjan | reverse complement strand
GCATCATCAATCTTTGGGGTGTACTTTGTTTATGAGTGGTGGCCAGACCACTACAAATTAGATTAAAACTGGGCAAGAGAATGAAAGAAAGGGAAGGAGAGGATCGTTGCAGCGCAGACGATAAATCAGAGCAAAGTGGAGTTTTCATTTTGTCGTAAAAGTTGACTGCGCTGTGGTCTTGGGGTGAATGCATGCAGTTCATCGCTTTTATTATGTTACGGCATTCTCTCTCTCAGTCTCTCTCGTACTCCATCATTTTCGGTTTGCTCCATTATTTCATTTCCTACCCTTCCTTCCCCTCCACCCTTTCACTCCATCCAAATTCTCTCTCTCTCTCTCTCTCTCTCTCTCTCTCTCTTTTTTTTTTTTTTTTGCTCTGTTCATGTGACATCGCTCCATTTTTTAATACCCCACAACTGAGGCCCTCAGACAATGTAAACATGATGGTTCAAGTTTCCCACGCAACATGGAATTTCTGGAAAGTCATGGAATTTCGAAGTCTTTTCCAGACATGGACACGTCACAGAATATCATGTAATTTTGCCAGGCTCAATTAAAAAAAAAAAAAAAAAAAAAAAAGTCACTGTTTACTCACCAAATTTATTTATTTCCCATTGCATGCATGTTAATATTGCTTCCCCCCGTTCATAAGACCTCTGAGTGTGGTTATTTAAATTCTACTTAATTTAAAAAAACGTCATTTCATGTCCATGTAGGTCACTGCAACTCAACATTTTTGTTTGGGAAATGTCAGGAAAAAATACAAACCCTGAAATATTCATTTTGAAAATTTTGAACAGTCCTACCCTTGCAGCAGCATGTTGCCGTTTTTTTGGATAATTTCAAAAACCAGTTAAAGTGCACAATCAGTATAGGGTCCGGAACTAAGGATGCACATCAAATTAATTTTCCATGAGATGAGAAGCTTCAAATAGACTTGGTTCTTTGTTCACGTTCGGTGTTAATAGGACCATGGATCATGTTTAATCATCAGTATATCACTGTCACATTAACTGTGAACACTGAAACCAACGCTGAAATTGCCCCCAAATAACACAAGTGCTATCTTTTATGGTCCTCTGCCCCTCTTTCCCTCTCTCTCGTTCTAGCAGGGTGATGGCAGGTCAGTGGATGCCTTCCTCCCTGCAAAGAGCCCCAGGCACACCTGCATAGCCCAAAGTCAGACCGGAGCGAGCCCAGGGCCAGATGCACGCAGAGGAGAGGGGAGGAGGCGATCCTGTGCTGGGAATGTGACGTGAGAAACAGAAAGCTGCACTGAGGACAGAAGAGTGGCTGTGTACCTGTGCCACAGGTTTCATTTCAACTCGAAAGTGAGGGTCACACACACTTTGGATCAAACTCGGGGCAGCAAACCACACTGCTACACTATAGTCATGGAGGAAGTCTAAAATCACACTGCATTTCCCTTTACTTCAAAGGCAAGACTGGAAAAAAGGTTCAAAAGTACATGAGAAAAGTATGCAAATATGAGAGAGTGAGGAGATTTATTGCTCAAAGTGAACAACATTGCTAAATGAAGCCCTGATGTGAAGGACAAACATGAAATATGAAACATGGCAGGCTAATTTGTTCTTGAAATCCCTTTAAAGGGATTCAGACAACTAGGGGAAAGGTTCCATTTTTTTTAAGGGGCAGGGGTGTTTGCACTTGTGACCAAAGCCAGTCACTAAATATGCTTCTGTAAAACTGTTTCTTTTAATGGAGCAGGAACAATATATGGGTTTGAGGCAGAAATAAATGGGTGTGTTCCATGTGTTTAATGCTTCTTTATTGAAGGGTGAACAGTCAGACATTTGGGCTGGAAACCATCATCTAATGCACTGAATATGAGAAACAAGTTTTAAAATTAATTCTTGCAAATTCCTCTAGGCCATTAAAGAAAACTGAAATTTCCATAATATTCCTAGACTTCCTCAGAAAATTAATCCAATTCACTGACTTTCCTTGTCTGGAATACACCTCTTTAAAATCCACAATATTCCCCCAAAAAGTCCATGAGTAATGGCACATATTGTACATACATGCATGGATTTGTATGCTTTAGTTTATATTCTTCTGTCTGACTAGCATGTATCAAAGTACATATATTTGTTAAAACTGCATCTCTCCTTAGATCTTATGTTTTTTTGTCATTTCTTCTCTCAGCATGTGACAACAAATGGACTGATGACGGTTCAGAAGCAAAACATTCGTTTGTGCAATTTTCTCTTCACTTTTGCACATTTTTCTCACTATCAAGCACTTTCTGATTTTTTTTTCTCTTTTTCTTGTGGATATTCAGTCTTTTAATTAATCATAATAATAATAATTCCTGTATTTTTTTTTTTTTTTTACTTTTGGGGTCCAAATGACTGATAAGGACAAAAAAATTTGATCGGTCCAGTATTGGCGCTCCCTGGCCACCAACCAGGTCATCTGCTCCAGGGGTAGTGCTGTATGCCTGTTTTTCCACACACACACACACACACACACACACACACACACACACATACATGGCAACATACACACACCCGAATAAAGTCATATGTAAATGCATTGCAGACACACAAACACACACTCAGTCATACCCCTGGGCACACACATGTATATAGATACAGCTGGCGAGCATGCACATATAAACAGACACACATACAGTGCTATGTGGAAAAAAAAACACCCACATTATCGAACACGCACATACATGCAGTGCACATGCCCGCATACACTTACACTTACAGCGCTTACACTCCACTTACACACTCACATCTTGATAATATGCTTTTTGACCAACAGTGGTGAAGTCAGCCTCTCTTTCTGGGAGCTGAAAGGCCACCAGGGAGCTCCGAGAGTGTTACTGTGGCAAAATGGCTGCTAGTAACAAGCTCCACGCCGTCAGCATGCAAACCTTAGGGACCTCATTATTTACAATAACACCGCATTGTAAATATATGGGTTCTAAATGGGGACCTCATTTCTTGTTTAGTTTGTCCATCCCAGCGTTTAAAATTCAATACAGTCCAACAAGCAGTCATGCAGCCTTGGATAGAGCTGCATTTTTACATCTCTGGAAGTCGAGCTGACACCCTTATCCAGAGTGAGTAAAGGAAAACGATGAAAACTACAGTTACAAAAACTGGTAAATTTTGTTATAAAAAAAGATGTTACTAAGGTGACTCAAATTTCTGGGAGTATTGAGTTTTTTGGGGGTATATTTTTCCTGTTTCTGGCCTAATGTGTATAGATGACATGCTGTCACATTGAGCGATTTCCAGTGGAGCAACAATGGAGTTTTGGTGTCAGTTCCTCAGAATGATAGAGCAAGCGCTTCGTTCCAGTGTCACCACTTTGCACTGATGTTCAACACTGATACAGGGAGAAATCCATCATACGAGAGGCAAAGAGAGCAGTCTCTGCCCTGACGGAGGCCTCAGTAGACCAGGATGCAATGCAGCCATGAGACATGCTGTGTTTTGCTTAAGAAGTGCAATTCTCACTCTTTCTCAAATTGAAAAACTCACACCAAGTATACTCAGGCCAAAATGCCACAGGGCTGTCAAAAGGCACTCTGGGAAATGTAGGACATCATTAACTGGAGTAGGAGTGGACACGGCAGGCTGAGGGAAAGTGAATTCTGATACATCAAAACCAAATCCACCAAGTCCTAGAGTGCACTGAACAACACAGAATGATGTTACTTACCCATATATGAGAATTCAAGGGTGTATTTTTCCTTTAAGAAATCACAACTGGTTAATGTTACTTAATGTTGAAATGAAACTGATGGAAACACTGGACACAGACGTGTATTTTGAGGTTTAGATTTTGCAGACTTTGGCTGAGGAACTGAGGACTGCTGCTTGTACTGTGAATGAACAGTGGGAGCATTTTCAGGTATGCTGACAAGAAATGATTTGCATAACATGTAACTTTCTGTTCACACAGGAGTTTGAGCACAAAGTGATGTGGTTTTGCTATGGACTATAAATGCCATTCAGTTTTGCCTAAAAAGGCCAAGTATCATTCTTCACAATAACAATGACCTAAGTTGCCAAATGCAATAAACACACAGGAATTTGTCTTGTATATTGAAAACTTACAGAGTTTCCCAGTACATACTGACACAGATGGTACAAGGACCTTTCATACAAAGTTTCACATTAGTGAATTGCACCATAAATTTACTGACCGCTTTTCTCTTCATCCAGAAACACTGTTTTGACTGTGCAAAACAATGGGTGAAATTCAAGTACCGCACAAGTCACATAAAACCAAAGAGTTGGTTTCTCAGCATTGCTTTTCTCTCTATTTTGGTTCCAAGTCTGACCAAAGTTCTGGGTCTGATTTCAATCTCCAGATACTTTTGCAGTGGCCAGGGCTTTCAGTGTCGGGGGGGAAAAAAAGCTAAATACTGTACGAAAAACATCGCAAGACGTAATCAGATATGCCATATGACATTTTCTTCCCTCGAACTCAAAGTGCACTCTCTCTCTCTCTCTCTCTCTCTCTCTCTCTCTCTCTCTCTCACACACACACACACACACACACAGAAACATGCACGCAGGCACACACAAAGACGCAAAGCATGCTCCAATAATCACACATAAAGTGCACACACACACACACACACACACATACACTGTCTGCCTGCCTACCAGAAAGTCATAGCCTTTTTCCGCAGACAATCCTTCACTGTTTCCTCCAGTCTCCTAATTGGCTTTACCCCGACCCAGCCCACAGTCCTGAGTCAGAAACAATTAAAAACTCCATTCATATTCCTACAGCGAGCACATGGGCTCCCACAGCGTGTTACTACTCACATTGGCCCTCATCATCTGTGTGTGATTTTAAATTTCAGGCCTTTTTCCATATTTATTTGAATGTGGCCCGACTTGAAAGGCTCTGCGGACTGAACAGCAAAAAGCGCTTTTTGATCACACAAATAATCTGTAGCTCGGCCAATGCTGCCTTTTAAATAAATATCTGATTCAGAAAATATTAGCTTTCCGAGCGGCCTGTTTATTGTTTGAGTCTCTGAGGCTGCAATTGACTCAGAAAACACTTTTGCTTTCATATCATCAGCACTGATTCAAAGGCGTGCCGTTTCAAAAAGGCGACCTGACAGAGGTAACAGCCACGTTTGCCAAATAAATAGTCCCCCCACCCCCATGTGGGAATGTAACACTGAACTGGCCCGGCCTTGCAAAGACATGGAACTTTCTAGACAGGTAAATTAACTTTTGCCCTAGCAGCCATTTTTAGAACCCACCACAAATGTACAAATGACCACATACCACAGACAGGAGACATTAGCCCAATTCGACAAATTTCTGCTTTACCCGTGTAACTCTATCTAACATGTGGAGATTGATTTTTATCGGAGGCCATTTGGTTTTTATTTGTCGTGTGGGCAGCAGTGGGCCTGTTTAATGACAGGCCTGAATCTAAAAGCGCATGTGGCATCATCTGAATCAGAGATTTTAGATTAAGCTGTCAGTGTGAGTGTCCTGATGGCAGTCAGAGCCTTCGGTGGACCTTCTGGATCCACTGTTGCCACCGTGCTACATGCAACTTAATACAGGGCAGGGTTTTTACACTGTGGGAACACAAGGAGATGAGCCCTGATTGTATGGCAGAACTACAAATAGGCCTACAAAGAAAATGAAGGATAAGAATAAAAAATTGGTAGTAATTGTGCAAGTAAAAAATAATGCAAATTATTATTATTGTTGTTGCTGTTGTTGTAGTTTACTTAATTAGGTCTACTTTATGTAATTGTGCACTATACTACTCATTTTATTTATTTATTTATTGTTTATTTCAAGATATTTCAAGACACTTAAAAAGTAACCCAACACCAACAGCAAAAACAATATAAAAACACAGGTGCTTTCCAAAATGAGATGCACACTCTAGGTAACAATTTCATCCTTTATTTTTTCAAAAATGCTCCTTCTTGTCTGAGTATTACAGTGATCTCCTGATGTGTATCGACTTGGTTTTGTGTAAAAAACAAACAAACAGACAAACAAAAAACAAACAAATAAACAAACAAACAAAGATGTTAGTGGCTTTGAACAGTTACAATGACTTTAATACTGATATTAATGTGAATTAGTGTTCATGGGCCTATGTCTGTGCAAAGCAACTTGTGCTGCAGCTGAATTTTGAAACCAATGCCAAAATGGAGACAAAGAGACATTTCATCTAATACCATCTCATGGCTGGCGCCAGGACAAAAGGAAACCCTTCATATGTCAGTGAAAATCAATGGGAACACAACCCAACTTCTAGCTAAAAATATTGTCTAAAAAATTTCCCCATAAGAAGTTATGGTCTCTGTAGGCAGTTTCTTCTTATGCGTTCCCTTTGTCGCATTATTTTTTAACTTTGCCACTGAGAGAATCTGTTTGCATTGACTGGTCACCATTTGGATTTGCCCTTTTCCTTGTTTCAGCTGCGCAGGGTTTGAAAAATGACATGTTATTTTTGTAAATGCAATCTCCAGGCTTAAAATGACCAGTAAAAATCCAACAGATGATGTCATGCTCACTTCATCCACTATTACACTATTATTTACAATCTACTCATATGAGACAGATAGTAGAGTGCTTAAAGAAAGTAACAGATGGATATAATGGGACTGTGTGTGTGTGTGTGTGTGTGTGTGTGTGTGTGTGTGTGTGTGTGTCTGTGTGTGTAAATAT
This sequence comes from Myripristis murdjan, assembly GCF_902150065.1. Classification (NCBI taxonomy): domain Eukaryota; kingdom Metazoa; phylum Chordata; class Actinopteri; order Holocentriformes; family Holocentridae; genus Myripristis; species Myripristis murdjan. The sequence goes on along the minus strand of NC_043994.1, from coordinate 11,292,208 downwards.
ATGAGGTGTGTGTGGAGATGAGCCCTGCATGCCAGGGGCTGGAGCAGGTGCAGCATGTCTCCAGAGCCCCGTGTCCCAGTATGTGTTGGGTGTGTGTGTGTTACCCCCACCCAACTCATCTCAGCTTTCCCCACCTCTCATCCACATCGATATAAATAAAGACAGACAACTCACCAAGTACCAGAGAGCAGCAGGGGGCCTCTGGAGCATGGGGGAACAGTTTCAGGGTGAGGTTGAGGGGCTAGTGAGGTGGCAATGACAGCTACTTTGTGGTGATGCAGGGACATTTGAACGCAACAAAACACACAAGACCTGTAACTTAGTGGTGCACCAGTTTCACTGTAGTCTCCTACACACCTTCTTAAAAGTGTGGGTATCAGATATTGAATGTTTACACCTATTTTTTTTTTATAATTAGTGGTGCACCCACATGGACTTCATTATGTCAAATCATTCAAAGATCCTGGTCAGTGAAAAACATGAGGGCAGGAGGAGGCAGGTCAGCGAGCGCAGCAGTGGTAGAGGGATTAATGTGATGACAGCTATGAACTGTGGAAGAAGTGACTGGTGGGAATGGGAGCGTTACATGGAAAGTAACCAGAAAACAGTCAGAAGGGGCAGCGGAGTAGGGAGAGACAACTATGTGAGAGACATCTATGGCAGCAAGAGGTGTCCTCGGTGCATGAAGCATGGGTTTTACCGCTTACTTTTGTTCTTGTGAGGTGTAGTGGAGATGGTCACTGAGATTCCTTCAGCAGGACCGGTTGAGGCTGTGTCCTTACCAGATTCATTTGCTGTGTTTCCATCAATGGAGTCAAGGGATATAAGTATGAGTAGTTGTCAGCGGAAGCTCTGTCTTCATCGTCAGACTCTCTGGAGGCTGCATCCTCATCATTTGAGTCAGTGGAAGCTACATCCTTGTCATCAGACTCAGTGGAGGCCAAGTTCCCTTCGTTGGTCCCAGAGTGAGGCCTTTGCACTGTACGAACCAAGACAATCAGTCATTCAAACCATCCATCCATCAGTTCAGTCAAGCATCTTTGCAGCCTTATGTATTATGTACTCACTACATAAGCACACACATGCACATGCAAACCTACTGAGCTGTCATCCATGTAGGCTGCCAGGTGGCTCATGTTAACTAAATGAAGTTGGTATATGGGTTGACACTTGGCCTGTATGTCAAATAAATTACATATTTTACTGCATTTAACAGCTGCAACTGCATTGCAGTTTTAAAAGCTTTGCTTAGATTTGGATGAGTTTATTCAACATTGAACAAATAGCTGGAACCTTTTCCATCATGTAATCATTCAAATGTGGAATGATTCAAAAATGAAAACATAAACTGCTCCTTCCAGAGACAGAAGGAAAAGCATATTCAAGCTCTTAGCATAAAATACACACTTATGGGGGCAGAATTATCCTCATTTCTGCACAAAGTTGGCTGTCCTCATTCATCTTTGCCAAGAGGCAAATCCAGTCATGTTCCGGTCAAATGTACGTGAACTTGTACATGAACCAGGGGACATTGCTGAACATTTAAATTTATAAAGACAGGTGCGAACGGTGATGTGTCTCGGTTAGCCACTTGTGTTTTGATTATTATTTATTTATTTATTTATTATTATTTTATTATTGCAACCCATTCTCAATCCCAAGGCAGCATACAGTATGTTGCCAGGTCCCATTGCGTCACCCACAGACACATACGGTACCCTTAGGCATCAGCTGTTGCCACTCATGGTCCTCCACTGAATCTCATGTGGCACCTTTGGACTCCCTGGGGTCTTATGGATTAGGTTTGGCCTAAACATATCAACTGCTATTAAACTATTTTATGTAGGGAATAAAGTGTTGATCATTTTAATAAGACAATTATCATTTACTCTGCTGATTTTTGCCATGGGATTCCTTTTGCAGTAGATAGATAAACAGATAAAGAGAGAAGAGAGAGAGACTGTGTCTAAAGGAGTTATTCATGATGATTAGCCTATTATTAACCTGAGCAGACAGTGTAACCTATCTTCTACTGGCTCAGTGGATGTGACATCAATTCATTCTTCGTCTTTTTCACCATCCTTGCCCAGACAAAACAGAGACCTCAAGTTTAATCCTTACAAATAAAAAAAAATTAAACACATGTTAAAACCAAGTCTAAACAGGGTCTGTCTTACTTACCACATTATTGAATTGACTTACACCGACACCACAGCAATCTTTAGTGTCTATCTCCCATCTTTTGGTCTGGTTATTATTTATGCCTATTTAGCCGTTCTTTGCACACAGCCAATTCTCCATTCAGACTCCATGACGGTGCCAGATGTGGTTGCTAGACAAAAGATGCAACCAATACCCCAATGCCCCCTGAATGCTAAAACAGCCAAGCAGAAGAGGCACCTTGTTTCTCTTACTCACTGAACCGCAGCTCATTGATTCCAATTAGCTATATTGTGTAATGCGTTCCTCTATGTGTTTTTTAATGCTGCCTGCTGACAAATTATCCCTTGGAGGTAATGAAGACATATTTTTCTCTACTCCACCCTAGCCTTGCATCACCACATCAGTCGAGTGACTCCCAACATAAACCATGGAGAGCAACAAAATTCCCTCCTTCTTCTCTCCAGTTCGCCATCTCCACTCCCCTTTTCTACCCATCCTCTATACCCACATCTTCTTCTCCCTTCTCTTCCAGCCCCTTACCTTCCTCCTCCTCCTCTAGTAATTGATGACATCTCTCTGCTCAGCCTTTCCTGTCCTTCATGAATCATGGGGCCAGAGCCAAGGGCGGACTTGGGGGTGGTGGGAAGAAACTCCAGCAAACCGAGGGGAAACTCCAGATATTGGGTTACGATGCTCTCAGCTCCAGATATGATGTAGGGAGTGCGAGTGTGGGTGCACAGCGGGGCCTTTCAGAGCACCACACATTCATCGCAGGGTGAGGTCGAAGTGGAAATATGTGATGAAACGGTGAAAGGGAAGACGGTGCAAGAGCAGAGAGAGTGATGCTGGACTCAAAAGGAAGATACCAGCACTGTTGTTGCATTTGCTGTATTACAGTTATACAGAAATTTTATGTTTGCACCAACTGGACTGAAGTGCACCTCCTTTGGCAAAACTGATGTCAGAATTTTACCAAGTTTTGAAAATTCACCTTTAATTAGTCACCTGCCTTTAATTTTTCAAAGTAGGTCAAAGCTATATGGAAGATGAAACAAATGTTGAATTGTCTAATGATTAATTGAAAATATTGCGTAGTAAATGAAGTAAGTGAAAATGTAAGTGAAAAAAACAGAAACATTTTATGCTAAAAATGCAGACACATGGGAAATCCAAGGGACATCTGACTATATTTCAGTCCAAAACAATAAAATAAAAGTGGAAACAAGCCAACTAGAAAAAAAAATCTGTCACTAGAAAAAAGCAACAAGCCAGAGTATAAATGGATCGGATAGGAGAACCTAAATGAGACCAGAAACAACATGGTGGAAAATAGCAGAACAACATAAGGTCCATAAGATGCAGTTAATTCTGACGTGATTATAATTTGTTTGGATGTCCAAAACGGCTACAATATAATTATGTTCAGAGCTCCTTGTCATTTTGATGTCAGACCCGAATTATTTACTTTGTCTGTATTGCCGCTAGTTGTGTCTGTAGTGGATAGTTGAGGTTGTCTGGGACAGCAGGACTTGTTGGCTTTGTTCTGTCTTTGGCTGTGGCTTCTGCGCACGTCAAGTCCAAAACTGGATGCAGCGGCAGATTTGTTGGGTGGTGGTGAAATATTATTATGGTAGAGTGAAGACAGCGCTGAAAGCCAGCATAGCTCTTGTTCATCGACTAACATCTTAACTCCCTTTTTCATCCCTGTAAATCAGACTAGTCAGGAGCTTTAAGTGCCTGACACAGCCAAGGGACACACCAGTCAGACAGGAGAGTGGGGGGGTGATGGGGGTGGAGAAGACAGATAGAGTTGTTCCATTGCATAAAATACCCATACAGAGTGTGCTATATGGTACAGCATGGACACTCTTTGGTTTTCCACTGGAATACTGAGCCGTTATGTATTTTGCTTGCACGTCAGCAAAAATATGACAAAATCCCAACTAAGCATCCATTGAAAGTGATCCTGCAATAAAATGTATTCATGTAGGTCCAGTTTGCAGGGTGGCCCATGTGCTTTGAGACTGTCCTGTATCCAAAAGGTTATAGCAACAGTCGCAGTGCCTTTGAGCAAGCCAAGAAACTGCAGTTTGGTCATGCATGGTCAGGCTCTGGTCCAGGGTGTTATCTACAATGTCTAACCTGTTAGCCTAGCCCACACTTAGATTGTCAAACTTAGCACTGTTTGTACTTCAGTGACTGGGTTTAATATACATTAAGGTCTTGTTCACTTCAATCTCTGCTGGCACATACTGGAATGGGTCAGCTCATGTTAAAATGTTTTTTTTGGGGTTTTTTTTTTTTTAACAAAATGAAAGATTGGATACCACTGCCAATGTGGAGGGAAGTCTTTCTTGAGTTAAACGCCATTTTTACTTTGGTGAGAAACTAAGGCATATCAAAGCCAAATACATTAAAGAACAAACTAAAAAGTTCAGTGGCATCTTTCACTGACCCTTAAGGTGGGTGCACACTGTGCGATTTTGGGCTGGATGAAAGATGACCAACGTGGAAGAAATGTGGTGATATCTTTGGACGTGGCTCCAAAACGGTGGTCCTACGTCACACTGTGAGAGAGGCCCAAAAAGCAGTTGTCACAGTCTTGTGACCAAATATAGCCTGGGATAAAACTTAGGATAACGATCTCACAACGTGACTGCAGCTACGACCTACGTCCACTAACTAACAAATAGGAATGCAGCATAAACTGATGCACTGATCAACTCAACAGCAATGCTAAACCCAATGATGGAGTTAAAATGATCAAAATGAAATGGTTGGGTCTCCAATAAAGAAGAAAATGACTGGATCCACATTCTCCTCCTCTTCGCATTTTTTTTTCCAAAACACATTAATACCATTACTGCAAGGCTTAGCTGCATTGTTTACCACTACAGCAGTGCAGATGGATAATGCATGACATTTTCTTGTGTACTGACTTGTGTCGTCGCCTGTAAGATTCAGTAGGTGTGATCACTCTACCTACATCAAACTTGATGTCATACCCAAGTTTATTAGCTCCAGTGTGGCTTGCAATATGCTTAACATAAGATTGCTGAAATCTCACAAAGCCACAAGGTGAATCCCTGCTGCTCACTCCTTGAACCAGAGCTTGGCTTCTCATGCACAAAGTGCAGCTGTTAACATGGTAACAAAGATAATGTTGAGAAAGAAAATGCACAAGAGAAAGTTGGCGATTGCCCTGCTTCCTTTTGAGAAAGAGAATGATGAGTACATTCGGAAATGCAGTATGAAGGAGAGTTTTATACAACACGGCACACTAACAGTTGAATAGACATAAGAGTGTTCATATAAGCTATTGGGCCAATCGTTCACAGGCAGTGACAGACAGAGGACCAATCCCTCACACAGGCTGACACAGTGATCCATCTGTCTTCTACTCTGAGGTATTTGAGCTGTAGGCAAATTTCCTCTGGCACTTAAAGAATTCAGATGCACAGACTGCAGAGAACTGTATTTTGCTCTCAACATAATACATTTTGTGTAAAAAATAAATAAATAAAATAACATCCAGAATAATGACTAACTTCCATGTTAATATGCTGAGGGTTGTTTGTGAGGTTGTGGTGATATTAAAATCCACTGAGGTTATTTCACAAGCCCCGCGGGTCTCTTCATTTCACCTACACAATCTGTACAGTTAATTCTTTTCCATCTGTTTTATCATTTATAGGTGTAAATAAATAAGCTAATGCTACACCAAAATTTGACATCTTCCAAATATATAGGAGTATGATGCTTGCCAAATTTTCAGTAAAATAATAAAACAGTTTTATTATAGGCGTCGTAAATCACAGACCTTAACCCAATCCCTGACACGGTGATCCATCTATTTTCACATATTGCATATGGGATCTGAGTTGGAAGCAAAAATCCTCTGGCAGTTCTAGAGCTCACATTCATAAAGTGCAGAGGAGTTTATTTGCTGTTGCCGTAATATGTATTTTACGACAAAAGAAAGACAAAATAATGGCTTTAATATTGTTGTTAATGTGCTGAAGGCGGTGTACTGGGTCAGAGTGACAGTAATATCAACTAGCTTAGGATTTAGAGTTATATGCTGTGATCCAAGGTTTTCATCAGTATAATGATCAAGTGCTTTTATTCCTGTCTTCACCTTCAGCCTATTGTACCCTTTCTTTATTACAAGTATGAGAAAGACAAAATAACACAGCTTGCACCGTGCTGAACGCATTGGGTCAAAGTGACACTAAAATTGGCAGTGAAATGTAGATCCTTATATTTATCAGACTGTCATATCAGCTGTTTTTCATTGTTTAATCTATGATAGAAAAGTCTCGCTCTAGATCTCCTAAGCGACCATCAACTTTGATTAAAGAGCTTGAAATCATTTGTTGATTGTTTGAAGATAATTCTGTCGCTGATCTTGTGGACAGGATCATAAGAGCATACAAGCTCGTTCCATGACCTACACACCACCTTAAACCACACATGAAAGCCCCATCTCGCAGCTAACGTGCAAGATTTTAATTGACCACCTGTGCGAGGGGTCATGTTTGATTCCACGTTGATTTGTCTCATTCACATCGGCGAGGGTCGAGCTGTATATTCTCCTGCTTGGGATTAACGAAGCTCGCCACGTTTCGTCCTGACTTCAAATGGACTGAAACTGTCTGAAGTGCCCAAATCCCCGTAACTCGAAGTTCTTAATGAGCTCAGAGCTGCCATTTTCGCCCACCTCCACGCTATTTATTACCTGTGGAACATGATAAATTATTAGTTGACTACCTCAGTGGGGGGAGCCACAGTCTTTTCATCAAGGAGATATACGGCGTTGCATCATCTGATTATGCCCTGCAGCCATGGTAGACCCCCACCACTCTTTAAGGTGGTAGATCCTGGAAAAGTAGATCCTGTAAGAGAGGAGTGGCTGTTATTGCAGATAAATTATTACTGGTAAGATACCAAGGTGGTTTAATAAGAAGTTGCACATGGAAATGCCAAATTACTGTCAATAATGCCGCATTTGTCCAGTCATCATTAACGATGCATATGTGTAAGGAGAATAGTTGTTACTTCAAACAAATTAAAATAAATTTCTGGTATGACAGAAACTATTATAGTACTACATTAAGATGTTCGTGATGTTCATTTGCAGTGCTTCAATATTTACTGTGTAATCATTAGCCATAAAGGGAAATGTTACTTTTAAAATGTAATTTGTTACATTTTTTTTTTTTAGATTTTTTTCTTAGTGTCATTCATTCATTAATCAGCTAATGATGCTACTGAAGAGAGCAAATAATTAGATTAAATAATCTGATTTAGAAAATATTAAATTGAAGGGGATGAATACTCAGTTTCTTATGAGCATACTCATCATAACACAGACATTTATTTTGTGAAATAACTTATAATAACCTTTAAAAATATTTTATTCTTTAAACACTAAAAAAGCAGAAAGAGTGATACAGGAGTGGAAGCCCAGGCAGGATTCAGCCCTCTGACAGTGGAGACACACACACACACACACAATCACACACACCTCCACAGCTTGAGCTCAGTTATGTCAGCTCAATAGACTGAGGCCAAAAGTCCTTCTGCAAACGTTGGTGTTAAATGCATGGTGATGAATTGGAGTCCCTGAGTTTTACTTTCTTTGCAAAGGCAAGCCGCACCTTTATGAGGCAAACAGACACTTTCACACACCTTCATTTGCCAGATTAAATGGCTTGCACATAAAACTCCTGGCTTGATACCAATAACACAGTAATACAAATGAAATCAGCTAAATCGAGCAGGATTTGCAACATCTGTCCCCTACAAAAGGAACAAATAAAAACTGTATTGCACCAAGTTTGCATATCTTCAAATTGTTCGATGCACTCTTTGAGATTAAAAGAGTAACTTGCAAATATGTGCAAGTATTAAAACAAGAGTGCATTTGCATTTGAGGCATATGGCCGATGCTCTTATCCACATTGACTTTCAATGAGTATTAAAGTAGAATTGAATTGAAAACCAAACCTAAATGTCCAGTATTGAATCCTCAATAGAGAGGGTCAAGGCCAAAGATGTATTCAGTACTGAACTTTGGATGAACAATGAATACGCTGCCAATGAGTTCACATTTTAGAACATATTATTTTTGACCTATAAGTCTTCCATAGTCCCACTAATATCCAAACTAACTATGCGACGCCTTAGATGAATTTGTGCGTCGTGTAATCCACCATCCCTGCTGTTAGTGGAGCGAAGGGGCTGTGCTGTGTATGAGATCTGTTGCTGGGTCTGTATGAAGCCCTCCAAGTAACTGATTTAATAAATAATAAATAATTTCAATTTATTTGCATATTTGTTCTGTATAGTCAGTTGTTCTACTCTTGACATCTTCACTCCTCTTATCTTTGAATGTGGTTTTCACCCATTACGTTAAAAAAAAAAATTGCTGGGAAAAAAAATGGATCAACCACATCAGCCCCTCAGAGGAGAGGGAGAGAGTCAGTCTGAGAGAAATCCTCTAACATCCAATCTAACCTTCCAGTGTGATATATTTTATGCTGTATAAAGTTGTAACTAACCCTCGCTCGCCCTACACAACATAAGGAACATGCATTCCTTGTCATCCATCTGAACAAACTGGGATGCTCTGACAGGAAAGTTTGGATGCTGCCCCACGTTTTAATTTATGTTGCTAGAAATCCCATAATGTTAAGACCACATCTCAAACTGTTCAGACTCTTCACGCTGATTCTTCACAGGCTGGCCACCGCCCAGTCATAAAGTCTACATGAACACTGTACAGAAATGTTAGTATGAAGGATACAGGCTTTTAAAAAATTACAACCCGAGATGATGTGTAATATTTATGCAGGTTTCAGATATTTTCAAAAGATATTTCTTCCACTGAGAAAATTAGGGCCGCATCTCTTCACACCGGAAAGCCACATCAAAGCCAGAGTCTTTTTTTCCTCTCCAGCAGCAGTGAAAAGCTGCGCATCAATTGACCGACACATAAACAAATCAAGGACTCCAGTCTCAAAGGATCTGCAGGTCTGGGATTCCCCTCATACCACCATAACCTGTATGCTACTGACAGGCGAGCACAGTGTGCATACTTCACAGTCAGTGACAAAGCGGAAGCATCCATAACGTTTTTGTTTGCATACTGTAGCACAGACCTAAATGCCCTTCTGCTGGGTAAAAAACTGCATTTTTGTTGTTTTTGTGTTTATCACCTGAGTTCAAAGATGACATGTTTACTTGTGTTGAATTATTTTCATCACTTCTTTACCCCTGAAACCTTTTGATACCTGTTTTGTTCAGTTTCAAAATATACAGGCATCATTGAGGGTTTTTTTTTTTTTTTTTTCCAGATACATGTTTTTTTTTTTGTCCAACGACATTAAAATGCTGTGCATCAACTGACTGAAGTGAGAAAAAATTCAGGGCTTCAGGGTTCAGAGTGTCTCCCCTCAGACTGGGCAGTATTTGTAGCCCTGATGTTTCCTATGTGCAGTTACAGCTTAAAGAGACAGATGCTCAGCTACAGTAAATGAGGTGTTGAAAGACGAAATCCTACCTTCCACACCCAGCATATCAGCTCCTCCCTCCATCTCCCTGCCTTGCACTTGATCATGCTGCTGTAATGCTTTAACATCCTTTCGCCCCCTCACTCTCACTGCTTGGATTTGGAATTGGATCTGTGTTGTAATCTTCAGATACTCCAAAGTTTTGACTAAGAAAAATAAGCTACGTATGGATACATTTTAATATCACTGTTGCCGGGTAAAAACTATGCATCTCCAAAATGTCAGCTTTGTTTTGGCTTGACCTCTGAGCATTTAGATTCTGTGAAATTAGGGTTTAGATCCAGTGATATTGTGTTGGATTATTTTTGTTTTTATAGAAGCAAAATATAGTCAACATAGGTACATACAAAGTGCTAATTAGGTAGCATTAATTGAAGACAAAGAAAAGCAAACGTAATACCATGAGTCCCAACAACAAGTCTTTCAAATAAAATTTGTAGACAACTGCGAAGCTTTTACAAATTCTTGTCCATTTTGCATTTTGCTGGGCAGAACTATTGTTCATTAAACAATAAATAAATAAATAAATAATCCCAATGAATCTTGCACTCTATAGCTTTGGGTGTGTGCAATGTTGGATATTTATAAATTGACAGAGGGACAGAAAATTTGCTCTTTGTCCCAAAATATATTTTATGGAATAAATTGGTGAAAATATTGTGTCATGAGTAGACGATCAGTGAACACTCCCCGCTTCTTTGTGTTTTGCTTTTGTCTGGCTCCTGGGAAGAATTTTGGATGTGCTTAAAAGCTGCCTTTCCTCATCAGAGGGGAGGAGGAGTACTGCTGGGACATCACCGGCCAAAAGTGTATTTAAGACCTTGAGGTTTCAAGATAGAGAGGATGAATGCACCCAATGTTCTGGTATGAGTATAAATACTTTTTGATTGAAACAAGGTGGCGTGCACTCCATTTAACCCCCTTAAAGGCGTATAGGTCCAAACACACCCCTAATTTGGCTAATCAGAGTCTGGCTTGTCACAATGGCTTGCAAAGCCAGAACAGCAACAGAAATATGTGCCTTGACCGGCCTAATGACATTTTACACATAATAAACTCACTTTTAGACACCATTTACCATTACAGGGAGCCGGCTGGAGAATTTGACACGACTTTTACAAGGCCCAGGGTACCTGCATTTTGTAAAGCCACTGTTAGCAGAGCTGATTGAAAATCACAATGGAAATGGGCGACTGAGCATTTACACATGTGAACTGTCAATGCAGCATGCACAGCTGATAGGCAGGTGCTGGTGAAGATACAATATGGGGGTTGACAGTCTGTGCTTGACTTGACTTTCCTAATATAGCACTCCAGGTGCCTTGGCTAAAATTTTGAGAAATAGTGAAACATGGACTGGTTTGAATGTGAGTTCAATCACAATGTAATTCCATTCCATTCCATTACATCTGACAAACCATCAGTGGAAACAGTGCCATATGTGCCTTAGAAATTTGTAAAACACTCATTACATAGGAGGAATGTGCATTATGTGCATTATGTCTAAATATATACATTAATCCTTTATGATATTAGTTGTAATTAGTTGTAAGAGTTGAGAGAGCTTTCTGAGAGCTTTCTATTATCATATTGCTTCAATTTACATGAAAAAAAGAAAAAAAAAACACTGAATGATATCAATTATCTGCACTAAGGAACTTTGCAATTTGGCAGCTCCAAATGACAGGAAGAGGCAATTGTTTTAAAAATTTAAGACCCAGAAATCATGCAGCGTGGCGTTGGGAAACTGCACACAATCTTCTCCCATTCTGTGATGATCAATTCTGAAAGATACTGAAGAGACAAGAGAGGCTAAAGATGTAACGCTGGTGAGTCCAGCTCTCTTGCGACAGAGTGCTCACTCTCTGCTCTTTGGGAGACAGATTGTATTTCGCCCCCGATTTTCAAGTCATCACTTCTTCAGGGCGGAGAGGCATCCACAGCTAACGTCAGGGCACATTTTTAGAAAGGGTGGGACACTGTTTCCCACCGCAGCCACACTTTGTCATTTAGGCTGATACGACTGGGGTATTTTTCCATAAAAATCTTGCCTTCTGTAGATGTAAGTGTGATTGTATTGACGCTGATGACAAAGAACATGAGCAGTGCAGACAGAGAAAGAGAGCGAGTAGAAGTGACAGAGGGAAAGAATCGAGTGCACGGGAAAATTGACCCCCCAAAAAGCTGCCATTGTCGATGATGGATTCCTCCCTAATCGAAACAGTTTGCCCAGTCGCCCAGCTGGGCTTCATGTGCTTTTGATTACTCTCCGCCATTTAGTTCCACAAAATTACATGCTGCCTAATGGCCTTTTAATGGTTATAGGTTTCTCTGCTCTTTAATGAGCCTGCACCAGTTGGTTGCTAATGCCCTATGGAAATTTGGCAAGCGTCCAGTGTGGTTAAGTATATTTCCCTCCAGTTTACAACTTTGTTGTGTGAAATCACAAACAAGGAGCTTGTGTGTGAGATGTGGAAATGCCGCTTCCTCCTGTTGGCTTGTTTTGTGTTAGTGTTGCAGAGATTGGCGCAGTCCAATAACTGCGCTATTAGGCGTTTAATCGTTCTCACGCTCATATGAGGTGATAATGTGGCAACTATACCCACTTTACACACACATGTGCAACACACACATGCGCAAGACAGCGGATACAATGGAAAACAACACATGCACGCCATAACAGACTGCAACTCACACACACACACACACACGTACAGCCACCACACCAAGGCTCTACCCGTTCACTGTGTTTTTTCTTTGCAACAACACATGCGTAGAACGGGAGTGTGTCAGGAGTGTGTTTGGGTGAAGTGGTCAAGGTGAGAGAGCTCACTCCCACAGCTGACCTTAACCAGCCCTCACCAGTGGGGGGCTGTGTGTGTGTGTGTGTTTGTGTGCGTGATTTTATCTGAATAGCATGCCTGTGTTTGTGTCTGTATGTGTCTGTGAGTGTGTGTGTGTGTGTGTGTGTGTGTGTGTGTGTGTTTGTTTCTATCTTAATGGGGACGTTAGCAGCTGCTTTTTGATGAGTGCCTGTTTACTGGACCTAATTAAGCAGAAAACGGCCACACATCTCCCCTGCTAAAATAGGACCCCAAACAGATGGCCTGAGGACCCAAGAGGCCGTCCGACACCTTGCCCGCCCTGGATGGCCACTCAGCAGTCAGTCAAAAAAAAAAAAGGCCAGTACATGGTGTCCCTGTCAACACCATCGCACTTGAAACAAGGTCATTATCATAGCAAAAGATCCAGTCTGACAAAGGTTATATGATAGATAGATAGATAGATAGAGAGAGAGATAGATGGGTCAGACTTGTTTGGGCTAAGCAGCAGAATATTTCAGACCAATCCATTACTGTAAACATACCAACCTGATATGATTAATGCTTGAAACATGTCAGGACTTTCTGGTCAGAGCATATTGTGCATATTTTCACTGAAAAGTCGGAAAGCTAAATGTCTGGTTTGTGTCTTACGCCATTTGCTCATCTCTTGGGGTTATTCCCCGTCTTTAAGCCTTCCTTGAGAATTTGACAGGTCACAGGGAAAAACAACTGCCCGTTTGCCTCGAGGAGGAACTCTGGGATACGTCCCGTCCTCTGCTTTGTTATTCTTCATATTGCTTTATCTGCCTGCCGTCTGACAGAGGCTTACCTGAGGGGACGTGCAGGACTTCTGCAGACACTGAGCGGATCACGGAAGCAGTTCGCTACACGCCTCACCGATGAAGACATCACCGCATAGCTATGTGAGGGGAGAGATGAGTCCCCAGACCGCAAGCACCGTCATGTCGTGAAGAGTTGTTTTAACTATTACAATGGTGAACTTTGGAAGCGCTCAAGGTGGTTAACTCCTAACGGTCACCACAGAGTGTAAAGGCGATGAAGTACGCAGGATTTGACATAGAGGTGACAGAGTTTAGTTTGGGCTGAGTTGATTTAGTTGCAAAAATGCAAACTTTTTCCAACAAAGAGCAGACTATGTGAGTAAGATTAAGATTGCATCTCACCTTAAATAAGAAAATGTGCAAATAGATATGGAATTAACTTCAAGTGAATAATACATATGTTATAGACTATTGAGACATAATTGTGGCTACTACAGCTACTACTATACTATACTATACTATACACTATACTGTACTAGTATAGTATACTACTGCTACTACTATCACTCCTAATATCCTTTCCAAATGAATACAGGTGAGTTCAAAACACACTGTCCTGGATTAGTGTAAATATCCTGATGAAAACACATTCCTGTTACTTTTATGCATATCAAGCAGCCAGTATATTATATAAATTTGATCAGTTTAATTTGGTTTCAACATGTGTCTTATCTTCTGCGTAAGAGCTCATAACTATAGCCTCATATCTGTAGTTCTGTGGTGGAGGTGAGTCACTATCACTGCATGTCCTTCACATGTTGCATGACATGACATATCTGTCCTTGTTCCACTTAACAACATAGCTCTGAGAGGAGCTGAGGGTGTGGAAGTCAGAGGAACCCTACTGTGACTATGTGTGTGTGTGTACGTGTATGTGTATGTGTGTGTATGTGTGTGTGTGTGTGAGTGCTGGAGAGAGGGGGGAACTAAAAGGGAGGTGTAATAGTACTCTAGAGGGCAGCAAGAGACCATGCAGGTTTTATAAGGAATTAAAGATTTAAAAAAGAGATTCAAACAAATTAAACCAGTGGCAACAACAAGGAAATGAATTACACCTCAGCTATGTAGGCCTGGAGGAGTATCCTTGAATTAGAACTTGAATTAGAAAACCAAAGAGTAGACAACTAAAAAAAAAAAAAAAGAAGAAAAAAATCAGCAGGGAATGATGGTTAGTAATTGCTAATCAATAAAAGTCAGTTATAATGACCAACAAAAATACAGCTTAGAGCTTCTAAAGGCACTACAAGACACATTACAGCGGTCGGTCAAGCATCACATCACCACAAACGGAAACAAAAATCTATCAACAGTATATAAAAATAGCGTGTATCAGTTCAGTCCACACAACAGATGTGATAAATTGCTTGGTATTTGATGCTAGTCCATGGAAATCACTTTGATAAGGTTTTACAGTATGTTGATAATAAGGGTTCAGCTCTGTTACAGGATTGTCCCCTGTCATCGCAGTCCCACAGCAGACTGAGGAGAGTTAGAAACCTGACTCTGCTGTTTGTGAGTCCAGAGACGAACAAGCGGGATTAGTGGAGGAATGATAAGGCTGCCACGCGCTGAACTCACACAAACACCGTCTGATTTTGAATCCCATGCCGACAACATGCTATGTTTTTCCATTATGCCCCTGTACTGTATGTACAACATAAATTACCGCATCAAAGAGGCATGGAATGGCGCGGCCTTTTTCAGTAGCCTGCTGTCAGCCACGCGGTGAGTTAAGAGGGCATACGAGGCAAATAGCACAAGACCATATGCTCGTTTTAATGGAAAATGGCCTGTTAGAAGCTTACAGAGCCACTGGACAGCTATTGTTTTGAATTTTTAAGAAATCATATATTGAGCGTGTGTAACATCTGTTTGATTACTTTTCATAGTCAATAAAGTGACATTTCTGATTGCATGTATAAACTCACAGACGGCGCGCAATAAACTGATTGGCAAGATAGTGTATGTGTGCAATTAAAAACAATCAGTGCTCTCTTCAACATCCCACTCTATATATCCAAAGAGATTTTTTTTTTTCCAAGTATACCTTTGATGTTTCCTGATGTAAATGCCTTCCCAGCTGCAGCGGCCCTCTCACAAGTGTAAAGACGCCCACATGACAGACTATATTTGGGAGGGAAAGAGGTCAATGACACATGTTAAGACAACGGCCAGGGTTTGGCCAATGTCGCTGCCATAAACAGAGTGATCGCTGCGTAAATGTCACCAGGCTTGGGAGCTACACATGGCTTTTAATTGGTTTTTATTGCCTATCAGGGAGGCGAGATGCCTGTTATGTGCTGCCAAATCTACTTGACATGCCCAAGCGGCCCTTGACCTTCTGTGCCCAAGTTTACAACATGGGATACCAAGCCGCAGAGACTATAAGCTGGTGGTATACAGAAGCTCATAACTTAGTGCATAATAAATGTATGCCCTGTCAAAGGCCGATCTAGAGCCCTGTTAAACATCTCAATTTAAGAATCGGGGTTGTTAACAGAGCCCAAAATAAAAAGGTGTTCGGTGAACGGCGTCAAGGAGACCGCGCCGCGCTGCAGGACCTTAAATGTCCGTGCTTCAGTTAATTCGCTTTGATCGACTTTACTGGTGTGACATTTGACATTTGTTGCAAAAGTAGTCTTGGTAAACATCATCAAAAGCAAATGTTAAATCATGAGAGCAACGAGAAATAATCAAAATCTTGTCTTTTGAATAATGACGGTATTGTTGCAGTATGCATAGAAAACATTACAGCAACAACAATGTCAGATATTGGTGACATCACAAAAAAAACCCAGCTTGTCTCCATCTGTTTCTCAGGCTCACACACATATCCATACACTGACACACTGCACGTAGTTAAAATGAATGGTAAGGGCTGGATTAGCACTGTGGAATTGGACACAGTCCCTGCTGAGAATCTATTACAGTCACACACATCCCCGCAAACATGCAATCTTCATTTCATTTTGCAGCCACAAATTGAGCAGAGTCAAGCAGAACAATGAAATTATGTCATATATTTATTCACACACATGCACGTTAGGCATGTGAATAAAAAGCAAATAAGACAGATCTAATTTCAAGAACATCAGCGCACAGCAGGAAATTTCTTGGATACACTTTAGATTACGTCGGGGCTCTCTTATTAAATAATGTGTCTTAGCAGCCCCTAACTCTGACTGTACATCTTTTTTTCCCCCCGTTTGATTTGATAAGTTGCCCGGCTAAATTTAGAGTCTTTGTAATCAAATCTTTCTAACCTTGTTAAATACTTGTAGACGAGCTGAGGTACAGCTCTCATCTTGTGACGACCAAGACAACTATAAAAGCTAATATTAGTTTTCTCGTGTTGATGGTGAGACAACTATAAAAACTAATATCAGCTTACTTGTGTTGATGCCTTCATTTGGCTGAAAATGGACAAAACATGCTGTGTTTTATGATCATCTTTGGACCATGAGGACAATTGTTTGTCCTCATAGTCCATAGTCCTCATAGTCATGGCTCAAATATGTCATTTGAGACTAAAATGTTTAATTAAAGATGAGTTTATGCATCACAACAGAGGTAAGTCCTGATGAATGACCTTGGTTAACATTAGCCTTGAAGATTTTCCCTGACAAACTTTTAAAAAGTCGACTTTTCGCTAAATTCACGTATCTAATTTGAAACAAAACAAAGTTGTGTGCCTTGTCAGCACAGCATTAATAACAACATGTTGTATGCTGTGTCAATATCTGCTGCTATTAAACACAAATAGTGTTGGAAAGTCACACAAATGCGTGCTATCTGAAAGGAGACACATGGATGTGTTGAAAACGACACCACCTGTTTTAAGAGTGTAACCTATCCTTATTTAGCGAGATGTTTTCCGCGGCGGCTTTACGGGCTGAATGCTGTCCGTCTGAATCACCCCTTTTAGTTAGAAGAGCCATTAACAGCTAACGCTATCCAGTGCTAAACTGTGCAGGGTTTAATGAAACCTTGGAACCATGACACGTGTCTCCCTCTGCAGTTACAGCTCCAAGATGGCTGCCAGACCCGCATTGCATACCCTGGGAGGAAATCAAGACAGTGTGAAATATCAGCATCGCAGTGTGTGCTCACGGACGGCGGTGCTTTTATACATCACCATGCAGTATGTGAGTGGGAGGGCAGCCTTGTTGGGGCCTACGCGGGCATGCCTGGCGCTGAGCGCCGCCATGCCAGAGAGTGTAGCGGGTATCCTTGCACCCATTTATCTTCCAGCACACGGAGCTGTAAAGCCGACATATAGAGAGACACAGCAGATAGCGGGGACTGTCTGTCTGCAGGGTCAGCGCTGTGGCTAGACAGATGGCTGGATGGAGGAACTGATGAGGAAGGGAATAATAATAATAATGAACTTCATTTATATGGTGTTTATCTAGAAGCAAAGTTTACGGAGGGCTTTACAGGAAGGCATAAAAACAAGAACATTAATAGGCTTTGCGGTTGTGTCACAAACCCTGCAGCCGCCACAGCTGGCGCCATCATGGAGGCCCATTGGAGAAAATACTGATGGCTAAAAATACACCACTGGGCTAGAAGAAGAGAGATACCGGAAAAAAATGGTTGTGGTGCAGGTGAGGAGTCATTCAAGTACAACATGACAGTGACGATCAGCTGACTAGATACTAATGTTCACTAACAAGCAGTGAGCAGCATCAGCGAGGTTTACCAGTGGTGAAACGATCAGTTTCTGATCGAAAACAGCACAGAAATTAATCATGTGCTTTGAATTTTGTTGACTTGGCTCAGTTTTGCGTTAAGCAACTCAATCTGTTCACAACTGCGGTTGCCCAAGAGCTGAGGAACATACTGTAGCTGCCAGAGAGTGTGTTATATCAGCTGAGCCCCACAAAAAAATATCAAAAAATTTAACACGTTTACATAATTGCCTTTAAAGGGTTATTTAAAAGGCAATTATTTATAAGCTAGGCATTGTGTCCACAGTCTTGAGCAAAGGGCAAGTGTAAGGTAAAAATTTCCTCTCGATATGTATACAAAACAGAAGTCTGTACCTAAGGACACTGACATTTTGGCAAGTAATGGTGATATAACTTGCAGTTCTTATTATAAACATGACCTGCAAAATATTGTATTCCAGTAAAATATTCTAATATGTCATGGGCTACATTTTTGCTTTGGTCAGTAAAATGTGTCAACACAATGCAGACAGCTGCAGACAACTTCAACTGTAAACAAGAGATAGATAAAATGACTTGTTTTTGTTGAGGATGAATGACTCGCTCTGCAGGGAACTATAACCGGCAAGTGCCAACTGAAAACTAATTGAACCTAAAAACAGAAACGGAAATCAAATTTTAACGTAAAACATGATCCAAAATGAGAGGTTGCCAGAGAGTTGGGGTGTGAGAACAACAGTAAGGGCAGTGGTATAAGTGGTACTAAGTAGTGACGGAAAGCCAATTCCAAAATAGTTGACTCTCTAGTTAACCCAAACGCAGTGACTCCAGGGATCGAGACGACAGAATCAACTCTTTTTATCTGTTGATTCCATCATTTTGGCTCGTCATAAGGTCGTGAGAGGCGAGAGAAAAGTGCCTTGAGTTGTCTCTGTCTTTGTGTGCTTTGCTGGCTGGACGCCCAACTGTGCCTCAGTTTTTAGCAAGAAAAAGGTGAGTCCTGTCTGATCACGGCCTACGCACTTGATACATGACGTAATATATGGAATCAAAGAGCCTATTCGACTTTTTTCCCGGACTTTAAACCAGAGTTGGACTCGGTGCCAACAATGTGGGAGTCGTGCACCACCACAAATACGTAGTGGTACAACTTAGCAAACGTCAACCTGTCTTGCGAGTGAACACAAATGAATGACAAGGGCTTTCTTGGCAATAAATGTTATAATTATTAGGAGGTTGTTGGAACACATCAGCAGCTGAAGATGACTGTTGTCTTGTATAAAATGTCTGTCATCATCCCTCAGCGGGTTGACGTACCTTGGTGTTGTAAGGTGACACCCAGCAGCAGTGTGGCAGATGATGCAACCAGGTAAACATGATACCTGCATTCACGGCATAACCACCCATCAGTGTAATTATCACAAAAATATAAATAGCCTATTGGTCGCAATATCAACCTTGTCAAAAAAAAAAAAAAAAAAAAAAACTCGTTAGTGGTTCAATACGTAATTCCAAGGAGGTATCCATCTGAAAAAATTATACCCAATGCTACAAAACGATTGCTGCCATCAAGGAAAGCACATTATGGGTGATTATTAAAGATCTGAGTCATTGTAAGATGTTTGCCTACAAATTTGTTTTGTTTAAGAGGAGGAAATCATCTTTTGTTTTTAATATGGACGCATAACCATCAGAGCTAACAATGGCTACAAAGTATTTTTCACTGAAATCCTTTAGATTTTAATAGGAAACATCAAACTATGCTGTGTCAAGGGTTCAACCAATATCAGTTTTTGAAGGCTGATACAAAAAATAGCTATACTTCCAGAAAGAAATTGCTGAGAGCCAATAGTTTGCACTATGAATTCACTGTTTAGGAGTTCTTCTGAAGTGAGCATCATGATCTATCAGCTGACCCACACATTTAGACAGTAACTTTAAGAGTGGTTTCAGCCGAGTGTGTTTTCCCTGGGGGAGTTGGAGACGGTCGACTTGTGCCCTGCTGGGTCAGCACTGCGACTGGACGTAGAGGAGGTGTTAAAGAGGCAAGGCAGATCTGCAGTGGCGTGAGTTACACGAGCTCTGGTACTTAGTGCGGCGGGGGATTTGGACATAAGTAGGAGCAGTGATCCAGGGCAAGGGTGATGACTCAAGGTGGATTTGTGACACAGAAAATAGTGTATGCACATCCTTTCAGTGGCGGGTTACAAACTATTCTTTGTAGTGATTTTTTTTTTTTTTTTTTTCACTAAGACCATTCCCTAGCAGGACTGAAAAAACAGCACTCATGGCAATACATGTATGTCTTCAGCATATGGATAAAAGATTCTGTATTTTCATTTAGAGGGACTTTCATTAACCAGGATTCCTTTCCAAGTTTACTTTCAGTGAAATTCACAAATTCTGACACTTTGACATCCTGCACCTTCCCACACTGTTGCCTACTTTATGTTATCCATGAGAATATAAAGGATTTCAGTGGTGGAGTGGTTTCAAGATCATCGCCAGCAAATCTGCACCTCTCAACAGTCAATTTCAAATCCAGATTTAGGACCGGTCTGATGAATCAAATGGCAGCAGAGTAACGTGACACACAAAGGTCATTTTTTAAAATAACTTTTACATTGTATTGTATCTCTGTTTTATCACTTTAAATCTCTCTGTGTGCACTTTTGCCACGCTGCAAATAAGCTAAATACCTGCACACTAAATCTTGCTCCCAGTAAGATTTATTTGTGCAAGATAATATCCCAGACGAACGCTGACAATAAGCTGAAACATTACATCATTAAGTATAGCTTACAGGAAAAAAGATTCATCGTATAATAGTTGTTTTTTCTTGGTCATAATAGATTTGTTTCCTGCCCTAATAGAGGACAAAAGTTTTGTGCACATTTTACACCATCATATGACTCTCAAATAGTGTATGATTAGTACTATTTGTGTAGTTTTGGTACACTACACAAATACTGACAGACTTGGTGAAAAAAACAAACAAAAACAAACAAAAAACAAACAAACAAAAAAACAAAACAACAATTAGAATATCCAAAACTGTCTCCAAAAAATTACTTTAAAAAAGATTGTGTCCAAAAAGTTGGGTGAAAGTTGGATATTTGACCCATCAGCCACCTGCCTGCCTAATGTGGACTTGAGACAATGTGACTACAAACATTCTTGTGATACGTTACAAACAAACCAGTCTGCGACAAAATATGTTCCCCTCAGAGACTGGGCTTGAATACAATGCACTAAAACTAAGATGGAATGATATGCTATTTTAATTTAGATATCAATTACAATTCAAGGATTCTGATGGGACAAGGAAGAGAGGAAAAGTTGTCTGTTGGTCATTATACATTTTTTAATACAGTTGAATATAAAATGTTTCCATTCTTCAAGCAAATTGTTTAAGATAAATACTGTAATACTATGATACTACTAATACTTTTTTTTGGGTCTCTTTCATGCTCAGCACTCATTGCTGTTGTGGTTTTGCACCGCACTTCCCAGAAACACTACAATCAGTCTATCGACCAACCAATCAAACAGTGCTGGCGGAGCTCTGACATCTTTTTCCTTGGATTTTCTGTTGATGAAGTTTGAGTTTCTGTCAGTGGCGCTCTTTGATTTATCTGTTCAGGCATGCTAGCGATCTCTTTCTTTTGTTTTCCCCTCTGTTTATTACAAACAAATCAGAAACGTAAAACTCACAATATGAAACGTCAAACTCATAATTTGATGCAGGCCAGAGGAATACAAAGATGTACCCTACACTGGCAGTAGTTTGTAGTAAAATGTATGTACACACTATTTATTCATATAAAAATGTTGCACATCGTTACAGTGAAAAAAAGGCATTACATGGGTCAGTTTTCTCCATCTACTGTCAGTCTGCTGCAGCCCCTCTGACAGTCAGCATGTGTATTGTCGGCCGGTGAGGGGAACAGTTTTATCACTATATACTTTGGCAGGAGGCAAGAGCGAGACAGGTGGCAGGAGGTTATTTCAATAATCAGTAATAATATCATCAGCTCCCACCCCTGCCCCCTTCACACACACACACACACACACACACCACTGCATGGCAAAAGAACACATGCTGATCACTGCTCATGGGGTGTCAGCGTATCCCAGCATGCAATTTAGAGGTCTAAAATAGGCCTCTGCACAGCTGGGGCTGCAGGAAGGGAGGGAGAGGCTGATCTCCGGCTAGTTCCTGTTTGCAAACACTCATACCAAGGCCAGTTTGTGCAGTTGCCATGCTTCACGCGATGTCTTCCCAGGCCGCTTCGTACGGAACCGTGCTTCAAGTTCTTTGGCAGCGATCAAGGACAGAAGTTGGCCCGCAGTGCGTGCTTGACAATGTTGCACCTGTCTAATGCTTATGTATATCCCTTTGATCTGTATGTGCTATTGTTAAAAGTCACTGAAACAGCAGTGTAACACTTGTTGAGTAATTAATTTGCTTGTCGTCTAATGAAAGATGTGAGACTGGCCTTTGTGGGAGCGTCCCACTGGGAGGCAGTGCACACTGCAGTTTAACTAAGGGGATACTTAGACATGGATGTAATGTGAGAGTAATTATTTTTTCTCGCTTGAAGTATTCTGAGAGACTTCAAGGTTTTCACCAGTGGGAATTTACCATGATTATAACCCTGTGTATAAGTTACAAATAGAGGAAGCTAGTGATAATTTGCTCAAATGATAAAAATATCAATAAGGACTGAATAAGTAGTTTGAAGGATTAGGGAAGCATCTACACACACACACACACACACACACACACAGATCTGTATATATTACCAAATCAATCAATCAATCAATCAATCAATAAGGGAATAAAAATATAAACTAATGAAGTGACTTGTGTTCAGAGGATTAAATAAAACCTAGTATAGAAGAAATACAGAAGCCTTGTGGATTTCACAGAGTTAAAGAGTCTTGACTTTATATTATTTGGAAAATGAATGACTCAGTGATTGAATGAATGAATGAATGAATAAATAAATACATAAATAAATAAATTTACTGCCTTCTTCCATTTGGTATGAATATAAAATTTACAATGTCCTGCCTTGTCTTTCTGTTGCCACATTTTCTCATTTCCTTTTGAGAATTGCAGTATTCCCATTCTTCCAGCATCTTTGAATGAGGCTTTTAATCACAGAGCTAAACACTGTATCACACTATTAATTCAACACAGAGGAGGGAAAAAGTTTTGTGACACTTTACAGTTTCCACTACAGATGTGGTATAATTTAGTGGTTGGCTTTAACAAAGGAGACATTTTGTTTGAGTTCAAGAAATTACAATGGAACAATTAAAATAAATCTTGGGTTGAACTTCCATTAACCTCGGCTTGGTTTGGGTTTCAGGTCTCCGGGCCCTGAGGATGGGGGCCCTTGGTTTGATTTATGTCATCCTCCGCTTGCCTGAACAAAACGTAGGAAAAAACTGACATAGTTTCTCTGAAAAATACCGTAGATTAAATCCCCTCCCTTTTTTTGTGATAGAGGGAAATCTTTTCTCCCTACCTCAAAACTTCCATTAGTTTGTGTTGTAAATCTCCCAACAAGAGATCAGGTCAGCAGCAGCTGGAGAGATAGTTGTTTTGGTAGCTTTTGCACTTTGAATTGACAAAAGATCCAGAAGCCAAAGGTCTACGTTTCCAGATTCCACTGTCACTGGTTGAATTTCACTCCCTTCAGTCACAGCTTTCTAAATTCATTTCTTTACAGCTCATGCAGAGTTCTTTTTGCAAAATCTGTGATTGTCATTCAGCCAATACACCATTTTCAAGTTATTCAAGACCAAGGATGTTGTAGAGGGCAAACCTTGGTAGGTCCAGTTTTTTCCAAATGGTGATACAGTGTTAACTTGCATTTTTGTGTCTTATTCCCACTAATTCAGACATTGTAGATCCAACCTGTTTGCTCAAAATAATTTTATGTATCAGTTATGGTCACTGGCTGAAAACTGAATCAAAATGTAAATATAACTTTTTCCTAAACAGTGCTTTCTTTAGAAAAAAAAACAAAACAAAACATTTTTTTCTCTCCTCCTTTGTTCTCCTTCTCACCCCCTCACTGTTTCAGCTTCATTCAGAGCTCCTCTTGCAGATAAAAGTATCTAAATTTCAGATCAGTGCCTCTGTTGCTGCAGTCGGCACTGCAGCCACAGAGAAAACGTTTATTCAAAGCAGCTTATCTTGTAGCTGATAGTCTGCAGCTTCACCTCATTTTTAGGCCCGAGCCCTCCCTTAGGGAGAAGGGCCTATTGTTTTTGTACCGTTTCTTTTTTTCTTCTTACGTGTCATTCGGCCTTAATTTGACCCCCTAAACATGCTCAAAAACTCACCAAATTTGGCACGCCCCCCAGGTCTGGTGAAAAATTCGATAAAATGGAAAAACGCACCCCCTAAGTGCAAAAATGGGCTCTCTAGCGCCACCTAGGCACACTAAATCGGCCGTTGCGGCCCACAGGAATGTGATAGAGAGACCAAACCAACGCCGAAACGTAGGTCTCATTAAGGCCGACGAAAAATGTTGTGAAGACCGAAGCCCTAAAACCAACAGGAAGCCCGCAATTTGCCTTTCAAAGTAAAAGTCGGGCCCGAAATTGCGCATTACACAAAAATTATCTCCTCCGAGGCCGTAAATCGTGGCGGCTCAAAAAGCTAATACATGAAAGAGGATACAGTGCTTAACAAAACTTCTGAAGGATTTCGTCATTCCGGCCTTAGTTTTTAAATGATAAGCCCTCGAAGTCGGCAACGCCGACTTGGAGGGCGTCGTTTTTCCACGGAGTTTGGCGTGAAGAGGCGCACACTTGGCGCTAATGAGGCCCCTGCTGTCTAAAGTAAACGTCGCACGGCTTCGAAAATTATGCCACACGAAAGAGGATGAAAATTCCTACAAAAATATGAAATTACTTTTTAAATTGGAACAAGTTTGTGGCCGCTGTGAAGACTTTTCGACCATTTTGGACCCTGGTGTCCTCTCCTCTGCACTCTGCCCGGTCATGTGACTCACTCTAGCCAACTGACAATTCCGCAATACACACCCATTATAAACCGTCAGCAGGGGCAGAAAAAACACTCAAACTAAAACTGCCAAAACTCAAACACGGTAAAAGATAGTAAAATCGTGTAAATACAAGATTTATAGAGCCGAGTCTTGTGCCTCGTTTAAACTTTGAACTGCGTCTGTAACTGAAACGATGCCCGAGCGGCGCTACCTCAAAGAGAGGTGGGTTTGATCGAATTTTCCATTGGATTGCATGGGGATTTCTCTGTCTGCCTGCATTTTGGTCTGATCATGACACAGCTGCCAGTACTCATGTATTAGCGCAGTACTCATGTCACTCACACACTAGGACATCCTAGGCCTTTCAAAATAAAAGCCCAAAACTCTTTCCAACTGAAAGCATCGAAAAATACCCTGACAAATGGGAAAAATGGATGAAATGTCTGCACTTCAATGACACGAACATCGTGGCGGACCGGCACCGGTGCGAGGGCCGACCAACGCTGCTTGCAGCTTTAATTGAATTGGAGGCCAGAGACAAAATATTCCAAGTAATCAAACAAGAGCCTTGTGAGCGTGAAATGCATCCCTCATTTTCATCCCAAAAACACAATTTTCTCAACTCTTGGTTTTGTACAAGCAATCTACTGTGAATCTGGAAGCAGGACTCTGTTTACAGCACCCTCTAGTGGACAGAAATCACTTCCTGCAGCTTAAAGTGCAACATGAAAAGCCTCCTAATGATCATTCCCAGGTAAAATACATTATATGCTATGTGTGTTTTGTGTGAAGGTCTTTTATGTGTGATGTGCTTTTTTGCAAAGTTTGTTCATTGTTGTTGAAATGTCTTCCTGCCCAGGGACTACAGAGGCACATTAGCCAATTAGCTAACTCTGGCTCCACTACAGTGTGGTGCACAGTCCTTTTCAAATAAACTAATAAACTAAACTGAACTAAAATAAGAGTCAGTCTGAATAATATTGTCAACTTAATGCCAAAAGGGTAAACTTATAATGTAGCTCCTTCCATCTTCAGGTCTCTCGCTATATCCTCTTTATCAGTACCTGTTTTGCTCCAAAGGACATGTTGATGTAGTCAGACACTCTGAACACGGACGTCTGTCCTGTATCGTTCTGTGTACTGATGGAAACTCTGTTCAATTGATCCATGTGTCGCCCCGAGGCCGCAGGTGTCAGGTCTGTGTCAAAACACAAACACTCACATGCTTAAACACAGCACAGGGGAGCTCACAGCCTCAAACACAAGCACTGAGGGCATGTACAGACACGTGGGCCCACACACACACACAACACACACGGTATCAGTGAACATGAGGAGAGAAGGGGGGTGCAGGTCGTGTCATCAGAGTTAGTTTTCTAATTTGGGAATGCTGAGTAATACATAAATGAGTGTGTTTACTGGTCTGTCAGTGCATTCCCACTCACCACGTCTCACACCCAGAGGGAAGCTCACAGGCCTCACAGCCAGCTTGCAAACAGCTGCCTGGTGATGACGGCCTCCTCTCCATGAGTGGAAGTGTATCTGTGCCGATTCTTTATTTGAACAAAATAAATAGTTCACACGCATACCACCTTACCTGTACAAGATTTCTATTATCTACACTGATGATGTGGATTCACCCCACCTGCCTAATTGTGGTGTGCAAATATCTGCAGACAGGAAGTGACAGAATCAAATTCAAAGCAGTCCCCTCTCACTGCGCTTCAAGGTCACCAACAAGCAAAAGTGGCCAATGTGATTTTACCTGACTGCTGGCAATGATTTTCATGAATAGAAAATGGTAGCTGGTCCCTTTTTTGCAAATCCTGAAATGTTTTCTTTGTGGAAATACAAGGATTTTTTGGATTAATTTTAGCAGTGCAATAAAATGAAAAAAATGTTTTGCATACCTTGTTAAATATTTTTTCATTATTATAATAGAGGCTACAGCTATTTGATCGCAAATGTCAAATGGGTGTTACAAACTCTATTTTCTTTCATTTTTATGTAAAAATTTGTTTTTTTTAAAAAAAACTCTTTAAACCTATTCATATTTTAATTGCTAGAAAAAGACATATCATTTGCAATTATCTGATTGTTCAGAATTTGTCTTTTAAGATTTAATTAATATTCCAACCAATAATAGGCTACATCACAGTTTTTATGTATGCTTTTTTTTTTTTCTTTTAACCCTGCCCCTCCGGCCCTCTTTTGAATGATCCATTCCTGCATGAATCCTTGTCCCAATAACATGTAAGCATGATGCTCTTAAAATGCTGTTTTACTGTCACTTTAAATTTATGATTTATCAAGGGAAGGGTCTTGCTGAGTGTGCATGCATTTTCAGCTTCATGTTCAGGGAAATAGCTCCTGTATCTTGTCTCTCTCTGCAGCCCAGTGTTTTTATACTGTGAAATCTGGCCTTCTGGATAGCAATAAACTTGTATCGTGTGTGTGCACATTTACAGGGCTCCATAAGCCCATTCTGTCAGCACAGGATTCCAGCGGTCACACAGGCCCTCTCTAATCCTCACCATCATCTGCCTTTCCATCAAGACGCCCCTAAACCTGTTCCTCTGCCCCACCTAACCTGCCTCCTGGCCAGCCCAGCGCTAACCAGCCCAGCGCTCGCCTGGCACGGCCTGGCACAGCATGGCCTTTGCTACTGAACGCATTAAAAAGCAGAGCCACAGTTACTCCCAAGGGAAGGGTGTGTGTCTCAGCGCAGAGGCTGAAACATTCACCATCACCAATAATCACAGTCACATGACGCAGCCTTTCGTCACCTCGCAGAGCATAATCAGCTGCTATGTATCCCAGAATTCTCTGTGTTCATCTAGAATGTGTCCTGTACAGTACAAGACCAAGTCTAACAGAGAAGGAATCAATTAATGTGATGCATAAAATCTGAATCAAATTACCTCTTAAGACAGACTTTTATAGAATTTTTTTTAAGGTGTGTTATGTAAGATTGCAATAAAGTAAAAACTGTTTCATCTCAACAAAAAAGAAAAAGTGGAATAAGCATGATTAAGACCCATTATATTCAAATGACAAACAAACAAACAAACAACAACCACCACAGCAATGTGGAAAGAGTGTGCAATTTGAGGATTAAATCTATCAGTTCTAATTGACAGCAGTGTAATCAAATGTAATTCTTCATAATTTCATAAAGTTAAAAAAAAAAGTGTAAGTACCTTGTATAAGTGAAAGTCACCCATTACAATATAGCTTATTTAAAATGAATGTGATGAATAAAAAAGTCTTATTTGTTCTGATATATACTGAAAGCCAACTTCTGTAAATAAATAAATTCATAAAAGAAAATAATAAAAAGGAAGCAAACTGACAATAAAACAAATCTTTTTGGCTACACTCACTAGTAAAATGAAGATTAAAATAATAAATAAATACACAAATAAATTAAAAACAAAAAAAAAAAACAAAAAAAAAACAGTGTTTCCTAAAATTGATAAAAAACAAAAAACTTGCTTGTGGCATAATTCAGATTCCAAAATTCTAATTTTCAGCAAAATATATTAAAATTTTAAGTGATCATAACTTAAAACAATGCCTTTTATTGAAGTGCTAAGTCAGACTGTTAGGATTATTTCACAACCGTTCCTGCCGTTTCAGTGGCTCATTCGTACATGTTGACACTTGGTTCAACCTCCAATATGAATTGCCGGTGTGAGTCTCCGTATCAGGTTGTTGTGCTGCTGCGGCTCACGTGTTGCCAACACCACGCAGCTTGACAGATCACCATTAATAACTCCTCCAGGTAACTCCAGCCCGGTAGCCAGCGCACTTCAGATTCACTCAGCCAAACTGTTGTGCTGTCATATGTACAACTTTGCGCAAGCTTTTGGGTTTGGGCATGCCTTGTGTGTGTGTGTGTGTGTGTGTGTGTGTGTGTGTATGTGTGTGTGTGAGTGTGTGAATATGAGTGAGCCACAGGTGCAGTAGCAGTGTACAGTGTGATGTGGTAACCCACTGGCAGTGAGGCATGGAATGGCATATACAACGGCATTTCAACACACTCCATCAATGACGCCAATGAAGCGATGAATCAGCGATTCTAATGTCATCCTTATCTTTGATCTGAGATCTGTGTCTCACTGACACACACACACACACACACACACACACTACTACATCACACTACTGCTACAAGAAATTCTAATAACCAGACTCATATCAAATGTTAGGCAAACTTTTCCTACTTTTATCAAAGCTATTCTTACTTCCACAATTATTATTTACCTGTGATATGAATAAAAAGGCTCCTTGTGTATCTGTTACTACTAATTCTATGACTACTACTAGTAGTACTATGAACATTATTAGTACTGCTGCCATTCCTGCCAGGGAGAGAAAGCTCTGTTTTTTGTCAGAGGACCTTTGGTTGCCCTTTGATCTGATTCTCAGTGGCTTTGGTCCTTTTCAGAAGCAATTTTATTCGACTATGAACTAATACATTTGCGCTGCATATTGTACCACAAAGCTGTGTTTCATGTTAAATGTCAGTATGCCACATGTCCCCCGCTTGGATCCCACAGCTGGAAACTGGTGGCAGGCCTTCCAGAGAGAAGATGGGGATGTTTGGGCCCAGCTACTCCACTCCTCACCCTCCATTGTTTTTTTTTTTCACCATATTGGTTGTTTCATTTTTGTTGACACAGTGGTTTGTGCGGAGTCTGCAGTTTCTCTTGCTGCCGGCGATGTGGTGCCAACATTTCTGAGTTTCTCTTGCCTGAGAACTCCGTGGAAAGACTCCTATGATCCTAGGCTCACATGAATCATCTACGGTGGCCCACAGGGGACAGTTGTCACATTTAACTGTGAATATTTGACAAACTCAATGCAAAAATACATTTTTACCCCAAGCCCTTGTTATTTTCTGATCCTGGACCAACTTCTTCTTTTGTTACAGCTGCTACTGCTACTATCTCCATTACTGCTCCTACTTACTACCAATAAATGGTAGTTGTTGCTGCAGCTACTAGTACATCAAGTTCATCCAACTTTATATCTTGTATATATTGCAGTTGTTTAGCCACATCTCAGGACTTGTCTTGTAAGAGGGAAAACATGATGATTTTTGGGTATGATGTGCCCTCAGCTGCTGAATCATGTATCACACAGGCTATAACATATCTGCCACATCCTAAGGTGTGACTACAAAGACACTGTTGAGGACAGCTCAGTGTGCTTGTGCCAGTGACTGCCAAGTAGGCCAAAAGCTCTTGTTGTTTTTCATAAAAAACAAACAAACAAACAAACAAACAAACAAACAAAAGTGGGCTAGAGGGAAAAAAGGAATGATGGAAAGATGGAATTAACACTTCTGTCACTTATCTTATCACTTATCTCAAGGCTACAACTTTTCAAAAGTTAAAACTTCAATCGTGAAATTCAGAGATGCCCCTACATTTTTTCCATCTTCAAACACTACCTGCTTCTGAAAAAGCAGCTCTACTCTGATTTGATTGTTAAAAAATTACTTTTTTGCGATCACAGGAACGTAATTCCATCATATGTAGTCTGTAAATCCTCATCCCTGGACACCAACAGGCAATGTCCGATGAAATAATTTATGAATGTAAAATTACACCACCTTGAGAGTTGAAAAAATGTCCGCCTGTCCTCTCATGGCCCCTCAGCTTCCCTCCCTGTTCAGATGTGAGGTAGCGCACATCCTAAAATAGTTCACACAACAGATGGGTTCTCACTCAGGAAAGAAAAAAATACTTAAGGGTTCATTTAAAGCGGGATGCATTTTTGCATATCAGTGCATTTATTTGATTTACAACTGACGGCTTGCTTTTCCTCCACTGATTTTGGAGGGGACTCGACGGGCAGAGGGGAGTGTGAAATTTAGTGGCTTTGGCTTGGGTGCTTTAGCACTTAGCCCTCGTTTATCACAGATTGTCCGCGCACCACAGCCGCACAAACTGTCTCCGCTCGCATTTAGCAACAGAATTTACCTTTTGCCACTTTGCATGCGGAGTCTATTTGTCACTTTAATCTGGGCGCTGTGCATTTATCTTCCCTCAGTCAGTTTAATGCACACGCTGGTTGGGTGAGGCAGTCTGTCAATTCATGGCTGCATTAGGGCTCTAACGAGAATTAGAGGCCCATTCTTTACTAAGATACACGAGCACACACGCACATTTGCATGCACAAACACCCAGCTCATTGATCTGGCACACACTTGCGCACACGTAGACACACACAGCACACATGCACACTGGCCCACTCACCAGACATACAGAATGCATGCCTTAACATACAGTAATAACTCTTCTGTCTAATGCAGCCACTGATAAAGCTGGAGAAGGGTGCATTAGCATCACTGTCATCCTCCAGCAAATCTTAATGTCTTCATTTAGTTATCAAACTTTCCCACTCCACTCGCTGCAATAATTTTGCACAATCAGTCACATCTGCTACACAGTAATCTTTTTCTGAACAGGAAATAATAACAAATAAAAAGGAAAGTATTGTGTAAACAAAAGCCTCGGGCCAAGTGATGACATGTGAGAGGGTCAGGATCAGATCCTGGTGGCTGAGAATATGAGGAATTTTATCAAATCAAACTTGATTTATGTAGCACTTTTCATACAAACAAATGCAATTAAAATCACTTTACAAAATAAAAACAAAAGCTAATAAAAACACTGTTTATTTAAAGACATTAAAACAATAAATAAAAGACATAAGATGTAAATAAGATTAAAAAATACAATCATATGATAAAAACCACTCCTTATCTAAAAGCTAGGCTAAAAAGGTGAGTTTAAAGATTAAATGACCATATCGGTGATTTTGAATGTTTAAGTGTCTCAGTGTTTGGCCTGTTTACTTCAGTTTATCCACATTTTAGAGTGCAGCAAACCAGTTCCTCATCATGCGGGGCTACTAAAGATTTCAAAACATATAATCAAAATCCCTTGATTTTCAAATCAGAATTTTTGGTTGAAACAGCCTCCTTAAGCTAAGGAAGTCATTATCATTCATGAATCCCAAAACTGATAGTTGGCTGTGAAAAGTAAACATTTCCCCGGGAACTATTCCGTGCAATGAGTGTTTCCGTTCACACAAAAATCAAGTCGTCACAACATTACACTAAACATGCAAAATCACTGGTGTGGCCCTTTAACTCATCGGCTGCCACTGACGGCGATCAACGTCAATTCATTGACAGCCAATGACCGCGTGCGACGTGCGACGTGCGACGTCAATTAGACTTTTCCAATGGGAGAGTCTATTCTTTCTTTTGGAGGTTTCGGTGTTTACATAGTCATAGAGCAAACTATTCTGTGGGTCTTGAAAGATCACTTAACATGCTCTAAAACGCTGGCAGTATGGGGCTTTCTGTTCTGAAAATGGCTGGCAGCCAATGAGTTAAAAGCATTTACTGAGGATGAATTTCTCTGGTACACTAAAAGCTGCCTCGCCATAGGTGTTGGTCCTCGGACGTGAAGTCCAGCACCAGAGGACCTGACTGGATCTTGGAAGTGTGTCAGACAAGTATTGGGGACACAGGCCTTCAGGTTTTGAGCTGTATAGGTTACATGCATCTTGACTTCACCTACACCTTTTGAAGTCGCCATATGGCAAACCTCCTAAACTATCTCATGTCTGCGAATTTTGAGCTCAAAAACCAGCCGGGCCTTATAGCAGCTGTCCGCCATATTCCAGAAAGTTCTGCGCGCTGTGAAATCCAGGTCAGCCTGCTCCACTGATTATGCTGTCTCTCTCCCTCTTTGATTTCCTGTCTGGGAAGAGGAGTCAGTGATGATTTTCACCAGGCTCACACTCGTATAAATCAAACGGGGAGCCCAGACAGTGGGACTAGCAGCACCAGACAACCTCGATCCACACTGTGCCAGGAGTAATTATGGCAGGGAAGAATCATGTGACTGGGGTTACAGGATGACACTGTAAATTTGGGGAACCTAACTTCTTTGACTGGAGGAACTTTGCTTGAAGTGAGATGGGAGTCAACAGTGAGCAAAGGGCTGGAGAGAGACAGATATACTGAAGGAATTATGGGCGGTTCAGTGTGTGCAGACAGGCCCTGTATTTCAGTGGAGTTTGGTTTCAAATGGAAGGCAAACAAAATGTCTAAGCCTTCATTTTCAGCCTATACTTTGTCCGGTGGACACTGAAGTGAGTTTGTCCTTTAGAACGCAGCGGTGTCCCTTTAAGAGCTGTCAGATTTGTTCGTGCTAGCCTTGATAGAGGGCCTTTTTGGGCAGGTGCAGCAAGTGGGCCAGGGCTGGAACAGCTGCGTTGGGATCGAGGGAGGGGGAGAGCGAGCTAGCGAGAGATGGAGAGAGAGACCGAGAGAACGATAGTGAGAGGAGGGTTTCATCTGAGCCGCTGCCATGTCATGTACATCTCCCATAAATCTCTGTCCCCGGAGAGAGAGCGGCGAACATTTGCGTTTCATTCGCTGGCCCTCTCTCCATTCTGCCCTTCCTCCCCCTTTCCTCCACCACCTCTCCCCTAGTGCTGTTTATTTTCAGCCCTCTGCATACTCCGAAGGCCTGTGAAGTAATTATTTCATAAAGTTACACCTCTGCTGTCGCAGATGACCACAGTTGGCCCACACTTAAAAGCCCCAGCCAATGATTAACGTCTGAAGGCAGGCGGCCAGGGGAGAATAGCATGGCTACCTCAATTTGTAGAAGTACCTTCTGCATGACAAGTAGATGGAGGAGGGAGTGAGGGCATATGATGCAGGAACATTTCACCCTCTCCTGCCAATGCCAATTAATTAATTGTTATTCCATCCAGACAAGAAAAAGACCTAATTTAATACCTCCCTTTATGGGAGGGAATTATCCAAGTTGTAAAGATCTGAGGTTCAACTTTTTGGTGGGTCTTTTTTCTTTGCACTGCTTTGGAAATGTGCAGTTATGATTTTCTCAACATCTTGAAGTAATAGCGCACAGTAATGATGTTTCTCTTTTTGGACTGGTTGACTTTTGACACCTAAAAGGCTGTAGCAGCCCAGAACTGCTCTTTCAACAGTGCTGTCTCAATTATGGTCCAGGCCTCAGCTCCAAGAGCAGAGCCAGGAGTTAAAAGACACAGCCACAAAATGTTATTCTGTTTAAGTAATACTATACAAAATTTTCATTTTAATAGATGCTTTTTCCCTCACTCTCTACTGCCTAATACACAGTAATGGGTCAGTCTATCTTCAAAAGAATCAGAATTTAAGAATTTAGCTGCACACATACCTGCAAATTGTAATATTATAAAGTATGGCAGAGAAGTGCTAAACATGGAAATAAAGGCTAAGAGGGAAAAGTAAAAAGGATTTTCTTCAGCTGAAGACAGGATCATATTAGAGCAGATAGGAGAGCAGGTTACAGCA
Source organism: Myripristis murdjan (assembly GCF_902150065.1). NCBI lineage: Eukaryota > Metazoa > Chordata > Actinopteri > Holocentriformes > Holocentridae > Myripristis > Myripristis murdjan. The sequence goes on along the minus strand of NC_043994.1, from coordinate 11,257,712 downwards.
AAGGAGGGTGGGATTCAAGGTGGATGGGCTGAACTGAAGCATTATTACTTTTGTGGATACGGGATCGCTTTCCTTCATTTCAGTTAGAAAAAAAAAGAGAAAAGAAAAAAAAGTCCTGATTAATCAGTTATTAATGTTAACACAGTTCAGAATTTTCCTCACTTTTTTGTGCGGACTTGTTAAATAAAAACACATCTCTCTAGCCACAAAGACAACATTAAAAGATGATGTTGCATTACGATGATAGGAAATGTCTAACCAGTGTATGTCAGAGTGGAAGTTTAATACACATGAACATGCCTATAAACCAAACAATAACTAAATAAGTTAACCTTATTACATGTTATATTATTTGAATTTGATACTTACAGACAGTGTTTGAAAATTTTCTTTGTAGACTGATGCTCAGTGGACAGCTTGACAAAAACTTTGGGGAATGGAAACTTTTTCAACTGTTTTTTTTTTTTTTTTTTCTTCTGTGTATTAGGACAGTGTGTACCTGGGGGTCTGCTGGGCTTGCTGGCACACGTCTCCTGACATCGACCACCAGTGGCTGCTGCCGTATACATAATATATATAGTTTCCCTCTCCATTGTCAAGCCCTCATGCCTTCAGACACCAGCAATATCACACCAGTGGATCAAATGTCTCTCTCACAATGAATAATAAAGATTAAAATGCATCTGTAGCAACAATGTGCAGACCGTTTGACATGTGGGGCCGACGGCACGATAATAGCTCGAGTGTTGGGCCACAGGTCAAATCTGCCATGTCAGAAAAATAAGCACACCATAATTACAGTCAGCATTTCTTGATTCTGTCGTTATGATGCTTTTGTGGCTGATCCAGAATGTCAGAGTGGAGCACAGCGCAGGGGAAGAGTGTTCAAAACTTCAAAAATGCTTTGTGCATCATTTTGACCTGTCACAAATTTTGGACTCTTTAAAATGAATGAATTTCAACCACTGGGACACATAAGAAAGCAACTGTGTTCACCTCGCCACGCCATGTTTTCACTGTGTAACTTTGACAGTTTTGAAGTTGCACTTTTGAGGCAGGTGCAGAGGAGATTGTGCAAAAAGTTTTGCTTTCTGGTGACTGATGATAGATGAAGTAACCACAAAAAATACACTGTTTTCTGGGATGTAAAATAACTGAACTTTAATATAAAAATACCATGTTTTCCTTTAAATGGAAATGCTAAGTTTTGCTGGACCTTTTACTCAAGTGAGAGCAGTTTAGACTGACTTGAAAAAAAAAAAAAAACTGATCTGCGCAGAATCAGTTCAATCTAAGCAGTCCTCACTTAAATAAATGCCCAGCAGTTTTGCACAGTGCACCTTTAATTAAAATGCAAGTTAGCTTCTTAATATGAAGGGTAGTAAAATATTGCAAAATCACTTCAAACCACCAAACTTAAGCTTTAGAGGGTACTTTTTTTTTTTCAAAGGTCAAACATGGGAAACCCTCGGCCTCACTTTTCCTCACAAGGCCTCAGAAGCAGACAGCAGTAAAACTGAATGGAAGTAATTGAATAGTAATATAAACCCCCTCCATGCTTTCTCACAGACATGTGTTAGTGTGCGTTTTCCCCTCGTCTTCCTCTTAAAGCGGAGGCGAACCCCTTGGCGAGCTGTGTTTCAGGCTGTTTCAGAGTGTCTGCTTCCTGCTGATGTAAAGTTGGTCTGATTTACACGCTCGCAGATAAAAGCCTGTCACAGCAGCCCATCTTAAATCACATGCTGTTGCTTCTACAGGGCAGCCCTGTGTATGTGTGTGTGTGTGTGTGTGTGTGTGTGTGCATGTGTGAATGGAAAAGAGAGAGAGTGGGAGCTTAAGTGTGTGTGCACGTCAAAAGCACACACACACACACACACACACAGGGGTCAAGTGAAAATACACACTTGCACATAAACATGAAGGCTAATAACTGTGGACACAGGCAACAAGAACATACTGTAGGCAGACTCTCTCTCTCTCTCTCACACACACACACACACACACACACTCACACACACAAAGAGCCCTCAGTGCGGCTCAGCGGGGTATGTTCACCCAGATCATAAAAGTGCAGAGACACAAGGGCATGCTCAGGCCCATCATGATTTTCTGAAGTTATAAATAGAAGAAAAGCTAATAAACATTTATGGAGCGGCCGTAAATCGCCAGCAGTGTAAACGCTTGACAATAAGTTCTCTTTTCCCCACAATGTCATTTGAATGCCCTTTGGTGGTGAGGCCATTACTCATCACACCCCCCCTCGCCTCTCACTCGCTCACCCTGCTGTGATTTCAACCAGCGCTCCCATTGGCCGCGGCCCCAGCCTCCTCCAATTGGGTGAGCCGATGGGGCCGGGTGTGACTTCCACCTGACCCTGGCTGTCCTCTTGATGACATCATGACGCCCGCCGGCCGTTAATTTCTGTGAAGTGTGAAACGAAGGGGAAGGAAAATGTTATGTCTCTTAAATATGTCTGTGTTATAGGCGGGATCGATTCAGGGATTATTGTTGTTCCCGTTAAGGATATTTATCTGTGTATCGTGGGTGTTGGGTGAAAAACCTGACCAAATCTAAGAAATATCAGCTTTTCCGGAAAAAAAAACAGTATTAGCTTTTGTGTTAATCTGTTGGTTTTGAAGTGGTTTCATACATAAGCGTGCAGTCCTTAAACTGGAAAGAAATAAAACATGAAAATCATCTAAAATATCGTTACGATAGTGATGATATGAAAGGTTTTGGGCCAAAATGACACATTCTGACTGATGATGGGAGTGACTGATAGCAAAAAAAAAAAAAAAAAAAAAATACAGCAAATGATGGTCATACTTAAAAGATTACATTTTTGGTTTACAAAATGCCAACTTTTTTCTGGGTTGTTTACATTTTAAAGATATTGATTGAGAAATGTTATCCAAGACATACTATACAATGTATTGCAGCTGAACCCTCTGTGTGGCACATGCACCGAGCGCCGCACACAATGCCCTTTCCAAATTCCCATTCACCTCACAATTCTCCGCGTTCTGACAAGAGCAAAGGATGATGGGATTGTTCTCCGATTGCTGCACCAGTCCTGAGCAGTGATGGAGTGTGTTATGTTTTAAAAGCTAATTAGCGTCACTAGCAGTATCAGGAGCCATCAATCTCAGGCTCAGTAAATAACCAAAATGGACCAAATAACCAAGTTTGGCTAATGATGGTGGATGTAGCCTTTGTTGCTAATGGTGGTCATTAACCCCACAATGGCTAAATAATAGCATCTTAATTAATTTGTTTCAAAGGGAAAGTTTGTAGGAGAATTTAATTATATTAATGGGGGTGGCCACAAGGTGCACAGCAAGAGGCACTGCAAACGTGCACAGGACGTACACTCACAGATGTGATTACACTGGCCATTGGGCACACACAGACACACACACACTCACATGCACACATACACACACACAAACACATGCAGGGGCGCATATGTGTGCACACACAAACACACCTGAGGGCACTGTGGCTGTGGTACCAGTCTGTTACGTATACAGAATTAAAGGTGGAGTGATTGAGACATTTGTCATCTGACAGCACAAAATCACCCTATTATAAAATGTTTTTGTTCATCAAATCTAATGTTTTATTTTTCTAATACGAAAGCCGATGACAACACAGTTTGAACTTTACAGTAATTAGTATAGGAATACAATACATTTTTCCTGCATCTCTGCTAGTTTATTTGTCTCTGTAGAGAAACTGTGACTCTTACTTATTGTCAACTACAGGCCACCGTAAGCTGTGCCTGGCGATGCTGTGGTGACTCCACGGCCACCAACAGAGGTTAATAAAAGTCAGAATATTTAATCCATACAGCATGTACATGGCTTTTCTGGGCTCATCCCCACAGCAGGATGCAACATGGTCATGCACATTCTCAGGCGGTTGTCAAAAGGCATTGTGGGAAACGTAGGAAATCACTCAATGAAGCAGAAGCAGATGAGGCAGGTTGATGAAAAGTGGATTGACCCAAAAACTAAGCCAAAGACTACACTGGGAGTGTCAGTGGCACAAAAGCGCGGTGGAATGTTTTAGTTCCTGCAGAATTCCTCAGCGGTCGCTGCAGCGGATGTGCTGCTTCAGTCAAGTGTGTGACCCCAGACCAGGGACGTCATGCAAGCCAAAATTTCAAAGGGGAGGGGGCACAACTAGAGCAGGTGGCATGAGGTCCAGAAAAAAAAAGAATGATGTGATTTCTTGCAATTTGACATATATGTATATTTTCAAAGAGTTTAAGGTTGGAAGTTTTAAAGCCTCATTATGTCACTTGTATACTATTGTATTCAGTTGTAAGACACTAAGGTTACTACTTTGAGTATGCTATTGTTAAGAAGACTAACTGACAGCGTGGACACCGTCACAGTGGATGCCAGAATGAGAGGAGACTGTTATGTTGTGGTTCACTGGGCCTGTAGCTCTCTGCTCCAGTCTTGCTGCTGACCAGATAAAGACGTCCTAATTCAGTAAATTCAGTCTACACACACCGAGCCCAGCACATCCTGATGAACTCCCTCCATCTGCTGCTCTCCATTTTCCCCTTCTTTCTTCTCCTCTTCAACTCCTCCACATCCTCCATTTTTCTTCTTTCACTTTAATCCTCCTCCATATCCTCCTTTATCTCATCTGTGTCCTCCTCTTGCTTCTTATCCCCCTCTTTCCCCTCTTCTTCCTCCACTCCTCCTCCTCCTCCTCCTCTCTTCTCCGGATATAAGTACAGCCGGATCTATTACCAGGCCCTGCGGATACACTGAGACAAAATGAGAGACTTTGATTTTCTAATACCATTAGACTATATATGAGTGTGTATGTGTGTGATTGAGCGTGCATGTGTGTGTGCATGCATGTGTATGCATTTGTACGTGAGTGTGTATGTGTGCACGCATGGCTGGGATTGTGTGTGTGTGTGTGTGTGTGTGTGTGTGTGTGTGAGGGTGGGTTGGAAGATCCGATGGAGGACTCAATAAGGGAAGAAGAGCTGAGATTTATTAGTGGGACACAAGTCCAAAATCAATCAGGTGATTGAATCAGGATATTATTGGTCGTAAATTAGAGAGCTGTTTATGTCGGGGGGAGGAGTGGGAGAGGAAAAGGCAGCGAGGAGAACCAGGAAGAGCAAGGTAAGCTCAATGGTGAGCTTATCTGATTCTCTCTGTCATGACCAATATCTGCCCCCTGGTAGAGCAGCACAAACCTACAGTATCATTTAGGCTTTAAGAGGTTAAGTGGTGCAACATGCACTTTCTCATTCCAGGGAATTTCAGGTTTGATGTTAAAACCCTCTCTGTCATGATGAAACCATAGACATGATAAACCATGTGCTTTAGCAATGACCGTGAATTAGCCTGACCAGCTCATACCAGGTAGGACTCCAAGCAAGCGGATAAAGGATTTGCTGGTGGACATAATAAGGACATAATTTTTTTTCTTATAGAGCAATTTCTAGACAGGGAAAATGAATAGATTTTCACACCCAATGTGTGCACTCAGCATGGGCTATTTAAAATTAAAATGTTTTTAATTAAGTCTTTATTGTTATTTGAGTTCTGTAGCAGATTACAAGTCCAAGCAATTACTTAGCTAAAGGCAAGCTAAACACTTGCCCAGATAAACTGCGGCAGCTGAGCCTCTGCGTTAGTGACAAAACTGCAAAGTTGTAAACTTTTTCCAACATAGCTTTTCAAAGCTTTTCAATTTAGCAAACTGATAACTCTTCTGTCACAATGTCAATTTTGTTGTGTAATATATCAACATGTGACCATTTTTAAAATCATACACAAGAAAAATAGACATTTAGCACACAGAGAAGAGTATTAACAAATGTTAGATCAAGGATAAGCAATAGACAGCTACTGTCTTTAGCAGCTACATATGCAAAAGAAAACATAATGATTGACTAAGACAAGTCAAGGTCTAAACTGCGTGCAAAGACGAAGGAGAGACGGAAAGAACAAGAGAAAGTCCGATCAAGATAGAGAGAAGAAGAGGAAGAGGAAAGGAGTGAATGAGGAGACAAAATCAGTAGGAGTGATTGAGACAAGCAGAGAAAAAGTGGGGAGTGAAAGGAAGAGATAAGATATGTAGAATTCAAAACTCCATCCTACAACTACAGAAGAAAAATAAAGATCATCAGAAAAGTATCAAAACCCAAGGAAAGTATGAAAACCCAATAAAGGTATCAAAACCCAAATGTAGGTTCCTGTGTGACTGACTTGTCTTTCGCTCTCATTTCTCCTCGAAGCACTTACCCAAACAAGCTGCTGTTTTTTTCCCCCTTTAACTTTCATTGCTAATTAGCTAGCCAGCAGGGTAATTTATCAAAGCAGTTGTCAGGGGAAAACCCTGCGTCTCCAATATGTCAACTTGGAGAAAAATAGCCTTGTTTCTAGCATTTTTAGTACACAGTGGGGTTTGAAAGGATTTCCTAAATTCAAGTGTTACTGAATTTTCTTTTGCTTCATGAACCTCACCAAAATTGGGGTTTGGGATTGCCTGAAAGCTAAGCTGAGGATTTACTTCTACTATGTACTAGATGTATTTAAAATAAGCCAGTAATGCACTTCTCTAAACACAACACTGGAGGGTGGACACGATGGCAGACGTGATTTTTGTTTCCTTTTATTATAACATTAGTATGTGTTCTTCAATGACCATGTAGAGCATGTAGTCTTTACTCTCCTGATCATTGTTCAATATGTATTTATTGTGTTTATCTGGTCAGTTTCCTTTGCAGTATCATGCACATGCACACACCGAAAAAGCCGTTCAGAAATCGGTGTAAGGGTTTACATGGCACTGTCATCGGGTTTCTCTTGGAGAAATATAGCTGACTTAGGCTGAGTTCTCTTAATCTGTTACCCTGTTTATGGAAATCAGCTTTCTCATTTACATGGCACATGAGAAATTAGATATCAAATAACTTGATTATTAAGGTGCCTGTAAACTCAATGATTGAACGAAGAGCCAAAAGACTTTATCAAATCAACTTCTACATAGATCTCAGGCAAAAGAGGAGATCAGACCACTACTGTTAGACTACAGTATGACTCATGCTGAGTGAATGTGTTTCACATAGAGCTGTATCTTATCGAGAGGCCTGGGAGGCCCCTATTCCCCAGACACAACAGCCTGCGTCTCTCATTAAGATAACCAACCAGTCAGTGTTACTGTTCCTCATTTTGCTGAAATGCACAAAGCATTCTGGACACTAGATCATATTCTGCTAAGATCTTATTCTGCATACGGTGTTAATTCTTATCTCCATAACCCTATCACAAAAGTGCCTGTCTAATATTCTCAATATTACATGTACAACGGCAACAGAGCTCACAACACAAAACACAATGATAAGGAATAAGTGACTACTATGGAGTATGCCATCTTTTGGTTCTTCAACTTTTAAGCTTTTTGCTATTGAAGACAGTATGAAGTGTTTGCATGTGCCTACATTTAGATACTGCTCCTGCATACAAGTAAACAACTGTTACACTTGCAGGTTGATGTTGAATAGCTTAGGTTAAGGTTATAGTTGTTGGATAATACACCCATATACACACACACATAATATGTCCGCCCTTCCCTGTGGAGTGTGAGTTTCATCCAGTCAACAGAGATGTTCTCATGAGAGTGAGAGACGTCCTGGGTCCTGGACTCCCACCACAGTTCAGAGCTGAAACAACACGCAATAAAAACGAAGAGCGGCGATATAAAGATAAGGCCTCATAAATATAAACGGGCAATGGGTGTGAGAAAAAGAGAGAGAGAACCGGGATGGAAAGGGGAGCCAGCGAGGCTTACAGACTGAGAAATTTGCAGAGAGGCTGTTCAATAGACCATTGAACAGACTGATGGAAAGACAGAGGCCTGCTTTGCACTTGAATTGAACAGGCATCCTGTATATCTAAATCTGACATACAGTAGCTGGATCATGTTCAGACCCAGCATTTTTAAGTATCTACAGGATCCACATTGAGACCTGACTTTGCTTTCTGTCACTAAAACACAGATTGTGATGCACGTCACTTCCTCTTGAGATGTTTACAGCCTTTAAAACTGACAGTAAATACCACATTTTGTTCTACATCTCAGTTTCCTGTCAGTCCACATTGTGTTTACTATATTACTGTCTGAACTGCTTGCTGCCTGTGTGTTTTGCATGTGTTTTCCTTTGGGGATTACAGACACATTGCATTTGTGCTTGGTTGTGGCCAAATGTGTTTCTGACTTGGTTCGGATGGTGGGATCCTCAATGGATCTCAGGTGTATTCACAGCTGGATTTTATATGTTTAGGCTCTATACATTTACAGCCAGGGATGCATGTTTCTGCAGGTGGAAAAGAGGGCCTGAGGGACAAACAGATTCAAGCCTCAAGATAACATTTTTAATTGTCGGGTCAACATAGAGAAAAGACAGAAACAGCAGACATTTGCCACATAATACAACGGATATGCTTACAATTCACAGTCACATTATATTCACATTCATTCACGCTCATAATGGAGAAAAATGGACATCTCTTTGTCTCTTTGTATCACCTGTCCAAATCAATAGATCACTCTTCCCACTAGAAAATAGCTAGTGTTGCCAGGCAGACATACAAAGGCATTTGAAATTGAGAAAAAAAAATATGAATATGTTACAGACCCCAGCAATAGGGCCTGCAGAGCAGATTAATTTGTGGTGTAGAACACCTGAAATAACTGAATAAAGAGAGTTAAATGAGGAGACGAAAAGTGTGCTTCTTGTCTCTTTACTCACAGCCGCTGTTTTTTTCCAATAACACATACATGTTCTCCATCTTTATGCATTCAGAGCATTTTCAATAAACAGATATATACCTAAATCATTTTGCTTTGTTCACATTTCCACTATACATCAGTGAATCCAATTCACATAATAAACTAAAGTCAAAACAATTCAATATCTCAATGCAATTTAGGTACATTAGGATTAAAGCCTATTCCTTTAAATTAGATTTAAGTTCAACATTACAGTCCATATTGACTTTATCCACGTATCAAACTCAAAAGTACTATTAAAACTTGGAAATAAAATATATAATAATTACAGCATATTCTGTATTCTTTGGTATTGTCATTACATCAACATTTCCACACTTGGTGCTTACTCAGCCTGATGCCTGACATACAATATTCACAGCTAGCAAGGACAAGCATTTTGTTTTGTTTTTTTAAGCTAACATACTGAACAACAACCATAAAGGAAATAGCTAACATTTTAGACCATAAATTCTACAGTGTTAATACATATATTTGCAAGCAGGAGATTTTAATACTAACAAAAAATAACCCGGAGAGCCCTAAAAGTGCAAATTCGCGGTAAAGTGCATTTTCCTACTGATATGTGGCGTCCGCCATTATCTAAAGCCATGCTGCACATTCGGAACGGCATATTACTTCACTTCAGCTCCGAATTACACAAATGCAACAAATTAACCATTATGTCCTTACCAAATACAAATGAAAAGCATTTTGACTGTCTCCTGACATGTTTTGAGCACTTAATTGTGTTTTCAGAGGTTACTAACCTGAATAAAGAGAGTTAAATGAGGAGACGAAAAGTGTGCTTCTTGTCTCTTTACTCACAGCCGCTGTTTGAGGAAGGAGACCGACCGGCATCACTTCCGCCTCACAGAGGGGAAACACCACCTTGTGGCGAAAACTCAGAATGCACTTATTACCACATTAAATTAAATTACACTCAAAATAACACAGAAACATTGCTCTCCAAATAAATTTTACCTAAATGTGATCACATTTAAGGTGTGTATCACACTCTCCCTGACAAAAATAGAAATGGCTCCTGACATTTCAAACACATCTTTCTTTTTTTTCAAAACCACAACTTAAACTCTTTAACGTAAACATTCAATAACCAAGTTGCATGTTATGTGTACACAATGTGTATGGCTGATGGATGTAAGGAGTGAACTGGAAAGTCAGTGGGATATGGTATGGTGTACTCCACATGGGTGGAAGCGCTGTGTATGTGGTGACGGCATTGACTGTGGGATGTGGTTGTAATGAAGGTTCACCAAGTGTCTGATACGTGAGTATTTGTCTTGGTCTTTTGTCTCTTGTGGATCGTCGGAGTTCAGTGTTTGTCTCAGTGATTGGGACAGGTGCAGATGGCTCTTCATCACCAAAAGCCTGCATTTCACTCCCTTCACTTATCTCCTCAACTGCCGTGGGGTCAGGTAAGCATTGCATTGTAGACTGACTGTCCATTTGTCCTCGCTGTTCCCCTGTATGTTCTCTAATCCATCTTTCTTCCCTTACCGGTACTCCGATTTGTCCATTTTCTCTTGCAGGTACTCGACTTTGTCTCTCTTCCCTTGCAGGTGCTGGATTCCTCTGAGTCAAGGTAGGTATGGGATCATCAAGGTGGTAGGTATTCTCTTTTACTGGAACTCTTAACCAGTATGTTCTCATGTTCCCTTCCGAATCTGAATCACTTGTATCACTTTGATGCTCTGTTGTGTTCATGTCTCTCTGTTGTTTTCGATTTTGTCTTGTTTGTCTCCTAGGCGCAGGTTCTGACGGACGTGGTGGGGCTTCAACTGGTAAGGAGTTCACAAGTAACAACAGATTACGATGGAGCACTCTGGTTTTCAGTGTGTCTCCCGACTCTGGATAAACTGCATACACAGGATTGTCTGCAATCTGCTCCTTGACTACGTAGATATTCTTTTCCCAGAACGATCTGAGCTTTCCCGGGCCACCACGCTCGCTAAGATTCCTCACCAGAACCCGGTCTCCAGGGTGTAACGTTACACCTCTCTGTCCTTTGTCATAGTAGTATTTGCCTCGTGCACTTGACTGTTTACTGTTTTGACTAGCAATTTTGTATGCCTCTGTCATCTTTTCTGCCCATGATTCTGCATAACCTTTATGTGACACTTTATTTTTTCCTTCTATCAAGCCAAATAACAGGTCTACAGGAAGTCGTGGATGACGTCCATACAGTAGAAAGTACGGTGAGTAACCGGTAGACTCATGACGCGTACAGTTGTAAGCATGCACGGTCTGCTGGAGGTGCTCTCTCCACCTTTCTTTCTCCTTCTCACTGAGGGTCCGTAACATCTGCAGAAGTGTTCTGTTAAACCTTTCAGCTGGATTGGCTTGCGGGTGATACGGTGTTGTGCGCGAATGTCCCACTCCAGATTTCTTTTGGAGAGTACGGAAAAGCTCATTTTCGAACTCACGGCCTTGGTCGTGATGTAATCGGCCAGGATATCCGAAACGGGGAATAAAGTCCTCAAACAGCCTCTGAGCTGCTGTTCGGCCGGATTTGTCTTTGGTTGCATATGCCTGAGCAAATCTTGTAAAATGATCCACTACGACTAGGATATATTCATATCCACCTCTGCTGGTCTCCAGGTGCAAGTAGTCGATGCATACAAGGTCAAGTGGTGAGTTGGATGTAATCGTGCCCATAGGTGCACGGACATGTGTGACAGGTTTTTTCTGTTTAATACAAGGACATTTTTGTGTGACATATTCTTCTATTTCTTTCTTCATAAACGGCCAATAAAACCGTTCCCTTGCCAGGGACAACACTCGTTCAGTGCCTACGTGCCCCATATCATCATGGAGGTGTTTCAAGACAATAGGCTTGTATTTGGCGGGGAGAACCAACTGTTGTCTCTCACTGGTCCGTCGATAGAGGAGTCCGTCCTCCAGGTGCAGTTTTGTCCATTCGTGGAGGAGTCTTCTTGCTGCTTTGCTCACACTCTCTCTCACATCATTGGTAAGTACAGTTCTTGTCTCCTTCAGGTTAATTATCTCACTGATTGCTGGGTCTTTTCTTTGACTTTCAGACAACTCCTCATGACTAATAGTTGGTAGAGGTGTGGGAGAGTCCAGGTTTGTGTCGGTGACCAGGGCCAGGGCTGCGACCCAAGCGACATCCTGCTTCTGAGCTGCCCTGCTCCCATCCCATGTTGCCTGCACCACCTCTGACGTCAGCTCCTCCGTACACTCTGCCACATACTGGTTGATATCAAGAGGTAAACGAGACAATGTGTCAGCATCTGTATTTGTCTTCCCAGGTCTGTACTTAATCGTAAACCGAAAGTCAGACAACTCCCCAACCCAACGGTGCCCAACTGCATTCAGCTTGGCAGTGCTCATGATGTAGGTTAGCGGGTTATTGTCTGTATAAACGGTGAAATGTGGAGCATAAAACAGATAATCTCGGAATTTCTCGCATACTGCCCATTTGAGTGCGAGGAATTCCAGCTTCCCACTGTGCAGCCGATAGTTTTTTTCCGCTGGTGTTAGTGTCCGAGAGCCGTACCCTATGACCTTCAGCTTACCGTCCTGGCGCTGATAGAGGACCGCTCCCAGGCCCTGTTCTGATGCGTCGGTGTGCAGTGAAAATGGCAAGCTGAAGTCTGGATAAGCAAGGATTGGTGGATTTGAAAGCATAGTGATGAGCTGCTCTAACACCCTCTGATGTTCACTGGTCCACTCAACAGCGGTGCCGGAGGGCAGCTGGGGACCTTTGATCTTACTTTTCTGAGGCCGGACAGGTGAGACTGAAGGTCTGACTTGGAGAAGTTCATACACTGGTTTTGCAATCCGCGAGAAGTCTTGTATGTAGCTACGATAGTAGCTAAGGAAGCCCACAAGTCGGCGCACATCACCCACTGTTTGCGGCGTCTTGTCCTTGAGCGACTGAACAGCTTCAAGATCTCGTGGGTCGATGCGTACACCCTCTGGGGAAACAAGGCGACCTACGTACCTGACTTCTCGGCGGAACAACTCGCACTTTTCAGGCCTCAGCTTCACACCATGTTTTTGAAGTGCCCGGAGTACTTTGCGTACGACTTCGACATGTTCCTCGAAGGTTTTTGAGTAGCACAGGAGATCGTCCAGATAAGGAATACAACACTCATCTCTGAGTGAGCTGAGCATCTCTTCCATGCTCCTTTGGAAGGCTGCTGGTGCGTTTGAGAGCCCGAAGGGGATTCTCACCCACTCATAGAGTCCCCAAGGTGTTATAAAGGCGGTGAGATGCCTGGAGCCTTCGGCGATGAAACCTTGATGGTACGCCTTGCCTTGATCAAGAATGCTGTACCAGGAGTGGCCACCCAAGGTGTCGGTCAGGTCCTGGATCCGTGGTAATGGGTGCCTGTCAGGGATGGTCTTCTGGTTCAGTGATCTGTAATCAATGCACAGGCGCAGTGAGCCATCCTTTTTACGTACACATACAACTGGAGCAGAATAAGGTGATTTTGACTTGACAATCCACCCTTTCAGTAAGAGATCCTGTATATACTCCTTAACCTCCGCAAACAGTGGCTTTGGTACAGATGAGTATGCTTTTTGTACTGGAATATCATCTCTCAGGTTAATTGACATTTGGAGACTTGGGATACAACCAATGTCATTTGAGTCTCGCGCAAAAACTGCAGCCTCCTCACACAGCATCTGTCTTACCACTTCCTGCTGTTTTTCATCAAGGTGACTGAGATCGACTGGGGGTTGCCACGGTGATGATTCAGCACTGGAATCAGCCGGAGTGGTTGTGACACTCTGAACGACTGCATCTTGCACAGGTGAGTCTGTCTCAATGATTTTTTTGATTGGTTGGATGCGACCAATCGCTGTTTTGCGGGGTAAGATGATGTCATGGCTGGTATGATTTCCAACAGGCACGGATATACATGACAGTTTACCATTTTCAATTTCCAGCAGGCCCTCACCTACATCTAACTGCTGCAACTGTACATTGTCTGCAGGTTCAAACAGCACCAAAGAGTCAGATGGATCAAGATTAGGGGGGACTTTGCATTTCACCCAAGTTACACTACCAGCTGGGATAACCTTTTCTCTCTGACCCACTCTTACACATCCTTCCCGCACAACATTTTTTTTTTTCTGAACGAAATGTACAATGTTCGTGGCCTTTTCATCTGTTATTGACAGGGCGCCACAAAGCAGACTTTTCAAGACAGGTATTAGCCTCTCAGGTTTTCCCCTGATAAATTCTTCCAACACATTGAACCCAATCAGCGGTGTTTCCAAAGGAATTTGGCTAACAAGAAAAGGTGCTGTGACTGACAGACTGGGATCTTCATTTTCCGGTAAGTTCACTGTCACAGCGATCCAACCATCAAAAGGAATCAAGTCACCGCTGACATCATACACATCCAGCTCTTTCTTTTCTTTCATTAGCTCAGCTAGTGGCTGGAGTTCCAGGTCAGGTAAGTAGTCATTTTTCCAGGACCGGCCTATTATACTTACGTTGGCCCCTGTGTCCAGCAGGGCGCTGACTGCTATACCGTTAAGGACACATTTGGTTACAGCCCTTTTTCCTATTACTGCCGCCATTTGTTCATTTTGATTAGCTCCAAAGCTTGGCTGAATAGTCTCAGTTTTATTTACATTAATTGTTTCTGTAGCAGCCTGTGATGAATTTTTCCCATTGTCACTTTGGGTCTTAGGCCTGGCCTTTTGTGCATTAGATTGGGACTTGCATGGAATACCGATCACTGCTTGTCCCCCATCAGTGACCGACTCAAGTTTCCCTGCTGCTTAATTTTTTTCAGACAGCCTTGAGCTCTGTGACCCTCCTCGCCGCAAGCGAAGCAATGCCTACAATCAGGTAAGTTGTTCTCCAGACACTTTGGACACCCAAACTGGCGCTCTCTTTTGTTCATTTTGGGCTTGGGAGGTGCACATGCATGAGCACATTCTCTCTGTACTGTTTTAGCCAAGGAATCTACTAGTTTGGTAAGTGCATCCATTTTTTCTGTGAGCTCTTTTATCGTGTCTGTCTTGTTTTTGCGCTCAGTAGTGTCTTTTTTTGTGTTTGTCTCTTGCACAAGTTCCCCATCAGTTTGTGCACTGTGTGCTGTTGCATACTTTTGACGGTGAGTAGAACCCAAGCGACGCTGCCGCTCATTCTCATCAGTCGTTATTTTCATTACATGTCTCAATATTGTCTCATCTGTTACCATGTTATCTGAAAGGAGAGGTTTCAACTCTCGTCGGATGTCACTATGTTTGTGCCCAATCCCTTGATAAACAGTATGCAGAAAAACTCCTTGCACTGTCTCTGGGCTGTACCTGATCTCAGCTTCTGTCTGCTTGGAGGAGAAAAGCACTCGCTGCTTAAGTCCTATGACTCGGTAAAGGAATTGCTGAGGGCTCTCATGCTCACTTTGTTTAGCACACATCAGTTCTTGGAATAACTCGATGGCGCTCTTTTCTCCCAAGTGTGACTGGAGGAACCCCCTCAGTTCAGTGATTGTCATGTCCTCTTTATTCATTAACATGTCCTTGAAGTCTCCAGGTTTTATAATCCTCAACACACCTCTCACGATTTCAGGCTCAGTGAAGTTGTCTCTCAGTCCTTCCTCTATTTGTCTGCACACGCTGTTGTAACTTATGTCAGAGGTGTGATCACCTATCTGGCCACCTTGCACTTTGAATTCACGTCGGGGGAGACAGGGGAGGTCTTTGAGGGACACAAACTTCTCCTGAGTGTGGCTTGGAACAGTTTTTGTCTGGTTATGGCTGTGTAGTGTGTTACTGTTCTGTGTGGTAGGTTGTTTGAGTGTTTGTAGTGAAGCAGTAGGCCCCACTTGTGATGACTGTTGATTCATTAACTCTTGCAGTTTTTTACTCAAATCCTCATAATGTGACAACATGTCTTGAACATCAGATTGTCTTACATTTACAGGGTTATGTGTAGTGGCTGTTAAGGGGTTAACAACTGGTGGCACACCTGATGAAACAACACCCATTACATCGTCTGTGCCAGACTGTACCATTTCACCATGTGGAGAAGCCCCAAGTGAGGGCTGTTCACTTGAGTCAACAGGTAGGTTTACATTTTGACTAGAGTTCACAACAGCATCAATTGCATCTTTCAACAGTAACAACTCAACCATACCTTTGTCCTCTGCTTCTAGCAGTTGCTTACTGTACATGAAGGTGTGGAGATATTCGAAACACCCCTCAGCGTCCCCTTTGTCGAGCTGTGACGGGTCTCTGCCTGAAACTGGGCCGACGTTTGCTGCAAGCTGGAACAGTTCATCCGATGACAGGCTAAGCAGGCTTTTCCTGATGTCCCACACCAGGCTCTTCCTCTCGCTGTCCTCCATGATAACCGCTCCCTCTCTGCACTGTAATCAGTCACTCAGTCCAGTCCCTGTGTCGCCGTTGCTCTCAGTGGAACGCAGCAGTAGCACTCAGATCATTGAAACAGCTCCGGTTGTGTCACCATCACCAGCCGTGGCACCTGCTGTTTGCCGCTGGTCTGCGTCGTTAGATGATAGGACCCGCTCCCACAGTGTTGGTGGAGGGGGGGCAGATCCCGGACGAGCCCCCAAGAATCTGTTACAGACCCCAGCAATAGGGCCTGCAGAGCAGATTAATTTGTGGTGTAGAACACCTGAAATAACTGAATAAAGAGAGTTAAATGAGGAGACGAAAAGTGTGCTTCTTGTCTCTTTACTCACAGCCGCTGTTTTTTTCCAATAACACATACATGTTCTCCATCTTTATGCATTCAGAGCATTTTCAATAAACAGATATATACCTAAATCATTTTGCTTTGTTCACATTTCCACTATACATCAGTGAATCCAATTCACATAATAAACTAAAGTCAAAACAATTCAATATCTCAATGCAATTTAGGTACATTAGGATTAAAGCCTATTCCTTTAAATTAGATTTAAGTTCAACATTACAGTCCATATTGACTTTATCCACGTATCAAACTCAAAAGTACTATTAAAACTTGGAAATAAAATATATAATAATTACAGCATATTCTGTATTCTTTGGTATTGTCATTACATCAACATTTCCACACTTGGTGCTTACTCAGCCTGATGCCTGACATACAATATTCACAGCTAGCAAGGACAAGCATTTTGTTTTGTTTTTTTAAGCTAACATACTGAACAACAACCATAAAGGAAATAGCTAACATTTTAGACCATAAATTCTACAGTGTTAATACATATATTTGCAAGCAGGAGATTTTAATACTAACAAAAAATAACCCGGAGAGCCCTAAAAGTGCAAATTCGCGGTAAAGTGCATTTTCCTACTGATATGTGGCGTCCGCCATTATCTAAAGCCATGCTGCACATTCGGAACGGCATATTACTTCACTTCAGCTCCGAATTACACAAATGCAACAAATTAACCATTATGTCCTTACCAAATACAAATGAAAAGCATTTTGACTGTCTCCTGACATGTTTTGAGCACTTAATTGTGTTTTCAGAGGTTACTAACCTGAATAAAGAGAGTTAAATGAGGAGACGAAAAGTGTGCTTCTTGTCTCTTTACTCACAGCCGCTGTTTGAGGAAGGAGACCGACCGGCATCACTTCCGCCTCACAGAGGGGAAACACCACCTTGTGGCGAAAACTCAGAATGCACTTATTACCACATTAAATTAAATTACACTCAAAATAACACAGAAACATTGCTCTCCAAATAAATTTTACCTAAATGTGATCACATTTAAGGTGTGTATCACAAATACATAATTAATACATGAAAATGTGCATTTAATTGAACCATGTTGGATTTATATCCAGCAAAAGCCACTGTATCAGATCCACTCTTTTGTGTGTATGGATCCACAATGTATTTGCAGAAAGCTTTTATTACTGCAGTTTATAAGAAATACAGTTGCCATGACTTATTTCATAGGAATCACAGGATGGTTCACAGGATTTCTGAATCCAGAGCAAGTCTTATCTGACTGGGGTCACATGCAACTTTCACAGACCTCTTAGCCTTTGCTGTGATAGCTGTGTTTGTAAGATTTTTCTTCACAGTTCGGACGTGAGTGTGGGCGTGCATGAGGAAAGGAAGGCCTGGGAGGAGGTAGTGTGTTGAATCTCAGGTGGGCGGGGTGGGAAAACTGTGAGAGCTCAAATGTTCGACAAAGTTAGCTACACAAGCTTTATCTGGCAAATGCACCAGGCCTTTCGGTTAGTTCAGTCAGATGTTCAGTCCATGATTTTTTCAACTGTGAACGACAATAAATAGGTTGAGCAGCTCACACTTAACAAATGAGTCCAGGGTAACATCAGTTTCTTTTGTGCACACACATAACAACTGCTGTCTTTGAGGAAAACAGATCTAGACACTGAGCACAGGCAGACACAGGTTTTTTTTTGGTTTTTTTTGCACTCGCAAGAATCAGTTTTCCCACAGTATTTTGACACCGAAACCACCAAAACCATTACATCATACTGCTTTATTTTTATATCTATGGTTTGCCGCTGTTATTGTTTCTGTAGGAATCTGCACGGAAGAAAAAGAGGGAGAACAGAAACAAAGAACATGGTGTGGTGGATGGAGGGGGGCGCTCTGCATTGTGGGCTGTGCGAGCTGGGTTCAGGGTTAGCTTTTCTAATCTTCACAAAGACCAGGCTCTCTGTCAATGCAACATGAGCTAGCTAATGTTAGTGATCAGCTGTGGGACAATGTTTCCAAACGTCCTGTGTCCTCCTCCTCCCTCTGCTAACTCACAGTTTTCACAGGCAGTTGAATATTCCCATTGCGATTTGTGTCTTTGCACACATTACACAATTACAGAAAGATTAGGCCCTGCTAAATCAAACACGTTTGATTGAATTGTGACCCAGCTGACCTTGATCGGATTGAGAAAGTTTTCTTCCACTCACACACACCTAACAATTACAGCAACAACTCTGCATTGTGACTCCCAGGACTCTGTTGCCATATCAGCCTTGAAAATCATGCAATCTGGCCCCTCCTTTAGGCAAGCCATGAATCTCAGAAAAGTATGTTCAAATGATATTCAAATTAAAAGTGAAAAAAAAAAAAAAAACTCTCAAATAAGAAATAGCCGACCCCCTCTGGATGTGACTGTGCCAGTTCTAATCGGACTACTGACAATTCAAGCGGTTTTTCACAGGATTTGGAAAATAGTGTTTGACCCAGACCTGGCTGTCATTTCTATGTTTCTGTGCCTGGATCGCTCAGATGTTGGGAAGCACCATCTTTTTCTCTGTCAGTACATCAGGAAACAGATTATTATCATAGCAACAATTTTCCAAGTGTTTTTCGAACACCTCTCTCCTCTCTTTCTCTGTCTCGCTTTCCAATTTTCTTTTAACTATGATACACTTATTATTTCTTTCCCCTCTCTTTCCGTCTACTTGCTCTCCTCTATCCCTCTTTGTTATCTCTCTTCTCTTTGTCTTATCTCTCCTCTCTGCCTTTCCTTCCCCGTTTCCTTCACTCCATCTCTACATTGACATCATTCATTTCTCCATCTTTTAACCAGCCAGTCTCAGCCAGCTTTTTTCCCCCCTTAGACACGCCTAGCCTTTTGATGGCCAGATGTTTCAGTGAAAATATCATGACAAATGTTCAAAAACAAACATTTCTCTTTTTTCGCTCGGCAATTGCTTTCCATCAGAAATCAAAGTCTTGGGTTTATTATGTGTACTTTCACTGTGGTGCCAATAGTGTCCATATGTATTAAGGTTGTTTATTTTCATCGTGGAGAATGTGTCGATGAGAAGGCTGAAGCCAGCCGACGTGCGTGCGGTAGGGTTCACGTGCACGTTTTTGCATGTGTGTGTATGTGGTGTGCGCGTTGAGTGCCTGCATGCAGTTATTCAGAGAAAGAACGAGATCTGCTCTTCACACTCAATGATGAGTGATGCCTGTCTCTGGACTCCTGCTTCTCTCTATCCATCCCTCCATTCCTTCCATCTCTCCCTGCATCCCTTTCCCTCTCCCTCCTTCCCACCCTCTCTCTTTCCATCTGTAACCAGGCTTTATCAGTCACAGTAGGGTTATTTGTCTATCAGTTACAAGGACATGACTTTGCCAAGAGAGAGATAACAGAGGATGAAACCATGTGGTGATCCTCTCTCTCTCTCTCTCTCTCTCTCTCCCTCTCTCTCTCTCTCTTTATCTGCTCCCATTTCCTTTATCCTCATTTTTCCTCCCTTTCTCTTTCTTTGCAAAGGCACACACACACACACACACACACACACACACACACACACACACACACACACACACACACATGCATATTCTCTCTCCTCTCTTTTTCTTCTCTGCTCTGTCCTCTGTTTGTGTTCATTAGTCCAGTTCAGTGCAGCAAGCCATGGCTCTGGTTGGGGCCTGAACAGAAGAACACTGGTCTGGCATAGAGCCTGGCATTGGCCCTGGTCCTCTGGAACAACCACACACACACACACACACACACACACACACACACACACACACACACACACACACACACACACACAGAAATGCACATATGCACAAATCATGAACACGCATCAAACAAAAAATGCACACACATGCACAAAACACATGCACTCGGGCACACAAGCATGCATGTAAGCATACATAAACACGTATGCATGCACAGACACAAACATGTGCAGACACCCCCACCCCCTACCCACACACACACACACACACACACACACACACACACACATACACACAGACCTCCCATCCATCCATCTTAGCTCCTTGATTAGATTAGGCATTATTAATGGAGGGCCTGTGAGCCAAGCAGACAGCGGGGTCACGGCGAGTTTAATTCCATTCTCAGATAACTTCATTTGGCCTGATGCGATTGTTATTGCCCCGGTGCTAGATGTTTATAGGAAACAATAGCCCCCATAACACATCCAGACATCCTATTTAAAGAGGGTCAGCCAGGGGCATTGGATACAGCAGCTCCTCTTCCTGCAGGACTGAGTCCGGTGTCTTGGCTGATTTAAGGAGGTTGGCCATTTCCCATGCTGAGGGGAAAAAAGGATTAACGGGCATATTGAAATGTATTACCTTAGCCGAACGAGAGTAAAGGCAGCATCGACGTGTGCTTCCAGTGCATATGGATGGGGAAGGGAAAGTGCAAGCGGGGAAGCGGTGCTGGAATTCCGTGATAACCCTCCATGTGGCTTTCAGCGAGTAGTAAATCTAGATTTTTATTGGTTCGTCACAGGGTTGCTTTCTTACAAAGATAAACATTAACCGTAGATGACACAAATATATTATGTGCGGTTGTAGACGAAGCGAATAAAGCTGTCGAAGGGAAAGTGACAGCGAGGAATAAAGGGGAGATTGATACGCGCTCTGCAGCTGAGAAGAGGATGTAATTAAACTGGAAGAGAAAGGGTTTTGGTTCTGATTAGCAACACATTTCCAGTGTTTTGTGTGTGAGAGGAAGACCGAGGGGAGGAAGAAAAAGCAAGACAGAAAAAAGTACATAGATAGATAGATAGATAGATAGATAGATAGTGCAAGTCCCTTCTTTCATTTTGTCTGGCAACAAAACTGCCATTTTGTGTGACTGCATGTTGAGTTGCACACTAACTGTGGTTTTAGAGGCAAAAAAGATCAGTCTTTCAAAAATAATCAGAAACCAGTTTAGAAAATCAGTGGAAGTGTTGCTCATCAGGTAAAGCTGACAAACCACCATCAGTTTTCGAGAGCCAACATCAGAGACCGGGCGGTATTTGTTGTGACTTTGTGTCCTCTGAAACACTAACCAACTAATCTAAGTTACTGCCCGAAATTGATTTCCACCCTCTCCGACCGAGTGTGGATCTGCTTCAAGTGAATGAGAGAGGGAGTTGGACATCAAATAGGCCGCTCTCTCCGTTTCAAAACATAGACCACATTAAGGGGAGCTGGGTTTCATGTTGAAACATTACTGCCTGCTGACCGCCATTCCTTGGTTTTCATTTAGAAATTTTTACGCCGTGTCACGTTAATGTTACAGCCACTGACATTTCAGTCATCGCCTCATCAGAGCTGAGGTAATGCCTTTTGGTATGGAACCAGGGGGAGCGGACAAAAAAAAAAAAAAAGGAGCCAAAACAATGAAAAAGGACTGGAAGCAGTCCAAGAGCTGTTAGGAGAAGCTTATCGTGTATCGTATTGCTGCTATGTAGTCCTGTTAGTGTTAGCGTGCTGCTGATGGACCGTTCTGTGCGGGTGGGTATGGTCAGTGCTGAGCCAGAATGGAGGCCCCTGCAGATCCAGTTTCCCTGTGATGGATGAGTTTGGCTGGAAAGCGCCGGTGGAGCTATGACCCTGTTGATTGCATGCATGTTTCATGGGGCGATGCAGTGGATTGAGGCTACGGCTCTGCTCTCACCCGAAACCTGCAGTGTCCTCTCCGAGCTTCCTCTCTTTCCTGATACAATCAAAATCCCTTTAATGGCCAAGTATAGTAACTGTGCAGGAATTTGTGTCAGTGACATTGATACGGCTTATAGAGTTTCACCTACATACAAGGACAATAGGGCTTTACAGTACAAAACTACTAGACTTATGGTTTTATACATTCCACACTGAATTCAAGGCGATCTGGTTCATTGTGCGTTTGATTTTGTAAGGCTAGCTAGTTGCTAGTTTACAGGAATAAACCAAACGGCATGTACAAAAGTAACATGACAATCTGTCTGTATCAGCATTGTCTTGGTACCATGTCTGTCGGTTCATACAGTATGTCGTGTCCATGTGACTACTGATGGGTAACTCATTTTTCAATTACGTATACTTAAATTTTAAAGATTTAGGTAACCCTAACCCTAGCTCTTGTTCTGAGCAACGGTCAAAAGGTTCAACGGTAAAAACAGCTTCAATTCCAGAGTCGCCGACATTATAATCAGCCAACAGTAAGATGTGTAATCAGCCAAATTACAGTGCAGAGTGAGAGATAATTCTTTGTCACTTAAGTTGGTGTTTCTCAAGTCGGTCATGCATAAAGATATGGGTTACTTTGGGAAAACGCAGGGGGTACTGAAAGAGTTTCTAAAATTGTGGTTATTTTATATATGGTTATAAACACTTGTAATATAATCCCACTTTCATAAAATCAGCAAAATCTGGTTATTCTAAATCTCTTCTATGCCACGTATTTTCAATACAACCTTTTTAATAAGCATATTATGTGCACCAAATACGTATACTCATTTGATATGGTGAATTTGTCAGTCCTCCATACAAACAAGGTAGCTTCTCTGTAGGCTTCAGTGTTTTAAAGCGTTTCATTCTGAGTGAGTTTTAACTTGGAAAGCAGAAAAATGATGACAAAAAGAGCAATGTGTGAAAAAATAAAGTGAAGTGAAACACCAAAATGTCTGTATCACAAAAGAATATATTTTGATGGGGTTCACCTAGTTTGTGTGTTTTCTTTCTGTGTTGTGGATTTACTAGCCCATGCCAAAGAACATTTTCTGTTGTGATGGTTTCTGTGACTCTGAATCCATCAAAAATGGCACACTTATTTTTTGCCTGTGAATAGAGAGCACTCTGTTCAAAAATATCTTTCAACGGGCATGCTTCTGAGGAAAGTTTGGGAACCATTGCCATAAATGGAGCTGTGTTATTGACTGAGGCTCAGCAGAAAGGAGCACACTTGTTTCCGCCTTGACAATTCCACTCTTGTGATACGTTTCTCGCATCCCTCCACCATCCCATCTCCTCTTTTTTTCCTCTTGCTTCACCTTTGTCTTTCTCCGGGTCACTCCATGGGGGTCCCAGGATTCCGGGGGATCCCAGTACCTCCAGTGTCTACCCCCATCTCCAACCTCCAAACCTCAGTTCACCATAAACAGCTCCTCTTCGCCCCACCATCCAACTCCCACCCTCCTCGTCTCTCTTCAGCGAATTCGGTTCAAGTCAAGTGGTGGTCCGGGTCTCATGAAATGATTATTTGTGACAGAATTATTAGGCAACAAAATAAGAGCCAGAGAAAGGAGCTAGAAAAGTTTCTTGTTCTCATGATCTACACAGGTGCTCAAGTAGAACGACATGGTTTGTGATTTAAGTTTTAACTCCTTCATTTTGCCTGATGGAAATGAAGTGATTCTGGCTCCGAGCTTCCATGTGGCAGTGCAAGAAGGGGGGAAAGGGAGCTCCGGTTTCTCCTCACACCTGGTGCTAGCTAGCAGCAGTGCCCAACCCTCCGAGCTCTACGGGAGACCAGACTCACCGTGGACCGTACAAGCTGTTGGAAAACCCTAGGTGGCCATAATGAGAACGTAGCGTAATGCATCACACTGCCGGCGCTATTTGGAATTGGAGGCATGCTGGGCTTGCAGCAGACGGGGAGAACGTTACTCACTGACTCGGGGGCTATTCTTGAAAGTTTCTGTCCTCTTTGAAAATGGAAGAGAACTTCACAACAATGAAGCGGTTCAAGCTGCACCAGGCGGGGTTTTAATGTGAAAATGCACCTGTATCATCAAGCTAAATCACAGAATGGGGCTGCAACATATTATCAAACACAACAAATGAGAGTTTGCGTGTGCTCTCAGTGTAATGATACGGTATATACGTGTGATATGCTGTTAATATACATGTCCTGGTTATTATCATCGGCAATATGAGCTTGCTCTGATTGTGGAAACCGACAGTAAATTGTCCAAGCTGTTTACATAGCTTTATGTTCTAGATAACAAAGGCAAATTCGAATTTTTATGTCCCCATTTCTCGTAAATGTTTTAGAGCTGTGCAGCAATGATGGTAAGAGATGCTTGATTAGTGCTCAACATGATTTTCTCACCGAAGTCAGCTTGTTTTTTGTCTTCAGTCTTACTCCAAGTTTATCTACGTCTGATACAAATTAAATACAGGATAACACAATCCCCAGCATTCCCGGTAGATTAAAGTATAACTTGCACACAAGCAATTCTTTTTACCACATCATGTTTGACTGTTTGCCAGCGTGGCTGGTTGGCAGTTTGATCAGATACCAGGCGAGTTTGATACTGTCTACTTTTACGTGCAGGGTGCCATAATTAATGCTATTATTCCAATCAGGGGCTATAAAGCTGTCATCGTCGGGCCAGGCTTGCCAGAAGTTGCTTCCCTTCCATCTCTCTCTGTACAGCTTGTGTGCAAAACAAACAGTTGATAACGAGTAACTCTAGGTAAAGGAGTGGTGTGTTAAATTGACAGGGAAGTCGATAATGACACTGTGGGTTTCCAGAATGATAGGTTACAGTGTGTACACTCCTGGGAGTGGAGATGATCTCGACATGACAGTGATTAGAAGTCAGCGGCAGCAGGAGATAAAGAGGATGCTGTTTGGAGTGGGTGTGTGTGTGTGGGTGGGTGTGGATATATGTGTGTGTGTTAGAGAGACAGAGAAAAGTGATATCTCTATTCAAAAGGCAAAAGGTGAGGCTTTTCTGTGAGTGCCTGAATTTCTTGCTATAAACACATTCATATGTTTTGTGTGTGTGTGTTTGTGTGTGTGTGTGTGTGCATGTACAGAAGTTTGTGTGTGTATATATGTAAGTGACTGTGCAGGTGGCTGCAAGCACTCATGTGTATGTTAATGTGTGTTTATGTGTTTGTGTGTGTGTGTGTGTGTGTGTGTGTGTGTGTGCATGTGTGCGTGTGCGCGTTTGTGCGTGTAAGCCCTAATACCTCAGTATGTATGGGGCTGAGGAGGAGGTTCAGCTAAAGTGGTGGGTAGAGTGCATAATGGAGTAGCCATGCTGAGGTGAATAATTCATATTTGGATGGGAGCTCAGATGAGGATATCCAACATTTTCATATATTAATCTGTTGCATGGAAGATGAAGGCCGAAAAATGCTAGAGTGCTTTATTAGCTGCAAATCTGTGCCACTGAAAGGCTTTTGTTTCCATGAGGCCACAGACAGTTTGGTGGGTTAGTAGTATTTTTTCACTCACTTCTTGGCTTAGAGCTAAAATCACTTTATTTTCATCTGGTACCATGAATACATTATCCTTTGTCCCATCTTTTTTAACAAACAAATAAATAAATAAATAAATACAATCTTATTCCTGGATCTTATTTCTAGAACCAGCATCTCTCTATTATTCTAGGAAGTATGTGCCACATCAATCTTCTAGGCGATGGGACTTTGACGATGACCTGCAAGTGATTCAGTTTGCTCAGATAATCCCTGTTTGATATTTGGAAGTGAAATGTTTTTGGGATTACGTCTTTAAAGTGACTTTAAAAGGCATGACTTCTGGCCTTGAGACTTGGTGTAAGAAGGCAGTATCATGATTTTGGAGACTCCATGGCACTGATCACCTGCAGAAGTTCCTTAAGTGAGACACTGAATTTCAGAATCACTAAAACTGCATGGTAATGGCCCTTTTTTTTGCATCATTCATGGGTTTCAGTTTTCATTTTACTCACCAAGAATTCCATGCAAATAAGTTATGGTGCAAACAAGCTCTCAACAAGAGTGCTTCATCATTAAGACTAATCCACCACGGCTGGCCCCCTAAAGCCCCTTTATAATTGGAAAGTTTTCTGATCTGATTTGAGATTCTAGGGTGGAAAACCCTCTCCCTCAATTTTGGGACTTGCTAGCAACGATGCATCTTGCAGCAACAACGGCAGCCATCCTGAATGGCCAAACTCTTTGTGCAACGCATTTACACCACAGTTGAAAGTATCTTACAAATGCTATAATAGGATTTGAGGTTTCAAAGTGTGGTAGTATGTGCCGTCTTGATTTGTTTTACCTAAAAACTCTTATTTGGGCAAAATAATATATATAATACAAAATAAATACGCATGACCACAACAGACCCAATGAGCCTGTATATTTTAAGCAGTGCTATTGGGAACACTTTCTACTTATTATCTGTGGTTAATGAATGGCATGTTGCGCTGATACAGTCACTTTGGTGATCTAGACCGTAGTGCCTGTTGGATTCAAGAGTTGAAAAAGATTAGTTTCTCCTGCAGGATATCGACACAAACTGCCAGAAGAAGTGCGTGTGAAAGGATGGCCTTGTGGGAAGAGAGTCTCTTGCAGTAGGTCCAAAGGGAGGTGTCTATCTCCTTGGTGAAGTGCCCTTGGAAAAGACACCAAACTCCTACTTGCTATGATGCAACTCCAGCCCCAGCAGTTAAATGTGTGCATGCATATCAGATGGGTATGCGAAGAGGCAAATGTCTAATTACACTCTGTGGAATATGGTGACTGAATGCTCTGAGAAAATCCTTCTGCATACACTTTAAGGTTCTTTATATAGACATGTTATGTGCAAATCCATTGCTTTGGAATGGAGGAAAACCGCATTAGCCTAGAATGAGGAGGCATGAATATTGCATCAGAGCTTTGTTATGCTCAGGCTCTCGTCTCTCTTAATGGTGCACTTTACCAAGTGGCCATATCCATTAAATGAGTGTGCTTAATGTGAGTGTGTGCACGTGCATGTGTGTGTGTGTGTGTGTGTGCATGTGGGAGACATGGACAGGGCCTGTGTTTATGCCTGTGTGTACATGTACATGCCTGCCCTTGTGTGCGTCTCGGTTACAGAGTTCGTAAACACAGTTGTGTGCTTTGCTCGTGTGAAACTGGTACAAAGTGTCCAAAAATGTCCAAAGAGCAGGTAGCAAAAAGTTAAACCTTAAACAAACGATCTCAAAAACCTCTCCGGTTTCTATCGACTCCTCTGTGAAACCATAACATTCGCTGAGCGCAAGTGTTCCACTTTATGTCATCTCTGTGGAACGTCACACGGCCAACTCGGCATCGACCTGCTCTGTGAACAATCAACAAGATAATTCCCAGAGCTTATCTTCTAAGATAACAACGATGACTGTTTGTTTAACTTCTGGAGTGACCCCTGCGTTGTTGCTTCTCCTTTTTTTTTTTTTCAGCCTACCTGCCCCCCCCACGATCAAGGTTGGGAAACTCGATACCCCCGGTGTGCTCTGTTTTCACCTGGTCGTCACGGTAACCCCAAAACACGGGGCGGTCGTGAATGAAATTCCTGTGTGTCATCAATCACGGGCCGACAAAGACGGGATTGTTGTGGTGCTTGAGTGACGCGGGAGGGAGGGCCGGTGGGGGCGGCGGGGTGGAGGCTGAGGTTGGGGTTGGGGGCCTCGTGCGCTCTGGATCGGCCGGCCCTGAGCTGAGACCTGGATGTTTACACTGCTCTCCTGACACTGGCACCGATTCAGGTTCACTTCAGAGGGACAGAGACAGTCTGAGAGAGAGAGAGACAGGGAGAGGAGAGAGAGAGAGAGAGAGAGAGAGAGAGAGAGAGAGAGAGAGAGCATTCACTGTTAAAGCTGAATGTAGAAGAGCTGGCTACTTTGACTCTAGAAAGACTTCAAGTGAATCAGGGTGTTATTTGGGAATTGAGAAATTGTGTATGTGTGTATGTATGGGCATGCATGCATGTATTTATACCTTGTTTAACGTATTGGAGATCTGGGACACTAACAGCAAATATTTAATTAAGTTAAAGCTAGTCTGTTGAATGAATGAATGAACTGAATCAATGTGAATTCAGTAGCAGGGAAGCTTATATAAACTACCTAGGGACATATAACAAGTAGACCTGGTATTGCTGCTGACGCCTCCATAATGCTTATCAAAATCTGCTGTGTTGATGATGTTGTGTGGCAAAGAAGTGGGAAAAATCTGCTGGAAGTCATAAATCCCAAGTTTCCAAATCCAACTAGGGAGAAGAGGTGGATGTTTTATCTAAGTAGAAAGCTTGTACAATATTGCATTAATGCAGAAATATGCAAGATGCATTAATTAAAATAGCGAACTTGCAGGTGATGTAACTCACCCTTGGCAGCCATATTGGAGGTCTTCAGCTCTTGGGCAATGGGTTATTGTGCTTCTAAACGTTCAAGTAGGTCATCTCAACAACAACTGAAGACATGATTAATGTCTGTGCTGCTTTTGACTGCATCATCACTGTCCTATTGTAAACACATCTGATTTGTACACTAGCTAACATACAGTATCTTGGAGAAATGGTAGAGGTATATGTTAACATCAACATTTATTGCTTTTAAAATGTCTTCATAGTAATGTTACTAGCAGTCGTTCAGCAAATAAGAAGAAAAAAAAAGCTACCTAGGCCTCCTGATCAGATGATGTACTTTTACTCAGAACATTATTCTATGGGCTATACCTAAATCAGTCTTTTCCAGGTATATCTTTTTACTCTGCTCATGATGATCCTATATTTAGACATTTTTAACACATAGGGAATTCTTCAGTAACTTCCATAATGGCGCCAACTGTGGTTTCTAGGAAATGTGTGATGAAACTGCAAGCCTCCATACGTTTACTCCAAACCACTTCCAATCTCTAAATCTCTCTTCTGAGCCAGCAGGCTCATTACAATGTCAACATCCAGCCTACTTGTCTTTGCCTAATCAGCCATGCATCCTAAACCCAATCATTAGCATGTATGAATGCTAACAAGGCTATCAGGAAGGAGGGCCTTGTGCCATAATCCCCTTTAGCATTCCCAATCCCTAACACTGGGAATCTGGTTCACATTTATGCTTCTTGATCCACTGAGGAGAGCCAGGGTTCAAAAGCAGGAGCCTGGAAGGCTGCTGCATGAAGGAGGGAGTTTGGGCTCGTAGGAAAACTTTCCCAAAATGAGGAAGGAATAGTGTGCCTCTTGAACATTTCAGGGGAAAAAAACTAAATAAAAATAAAGATAAAATAAAATAAAGCAGGGAAAACATTACCTGGCATTCATCATTCCGTATCAAAGATAAATGATGCAGCCCACTCAGTAGTTATCAATTTAACAACCAAGGACTTAAGTTACCTGCTATAAAGATATGATAAAACATCTTCAGACATGTGGAGTAGACAGTAAGAGAAACCATTATAACTTTTTAATGATGCTACAGGTATAACATATATGTATTATGGGTTCGTTAATGATTTATGAGCACTTGAAAACCAGACAGTATCATATATCATATAAATATGACCTGTTTTCTCAAAGCAGTATAGCCTGCTCGTCGTCTCTGTGAGCTCTGGTATGTGGAAAGTCAGAACTGACAACTTGAAATGTGTTGAGTGACACAGAAGAATCTGACAGTGGTAACAGTGTTTCAGTGTGCTTGTGTGTGTGTATGTGTGTGTGTGCATGTCTGTGTGTGTGTGTATTTTCTTGCTCCTTCCTTCCTCCCCTGTTAACCATTAGTAATTAGTTTTAGATGTGCAAAACCATTTTTAACTACACAAACACGCTCACACGCCATCCAAAACCACCGGGATGGCATGGCATTGCTCCAAACATGGACTCAGTCAGCATTCTTTGTCTTGATCTAACATAACCTTTCCTCTCACAGCGGGGTTTTTCCCCGTAGTTCATGGTCAATTTAAAGGCTCTGAGCTCCATTTCCTATATAGGCCTTCATAACACCAGGACAGAGAATAGGGGTCAACACCTGCTCTGTTTTTCTACCTGTTTAGCAGACACTTTGACACAAATACAGCACAAGTATGCGGGTGAGAGCGCACACCCTTGCATACGCTTACGTAATGCCTATACAATTTCAATACAGACACAGAAACCTCATTAAAAATACTAACTTTATGCAAACACACACATGCACACACACACACACACACGACACAGAGACCTCCTTTAGCTCTAAGACTTTATTTTTTTGTTTGATCCACTAACCCCACGGAAGTCTTCTCCCTCCCTTCTGTTCTCTTCTGTTCTCTTCTCTTCTTCTTTCCTCCTGATTTACAGAAGCCAATATGTTCAGGCTTCCTTGTTTTCTCCAGCGGGACATCTAGCCCTGACAGTAAATCTCTATCACCAATACTCCTCCATATGGCTGCATGAAAATTTCATTGTGGAGAGCCCGAGGCTAAAGGGCCTAGCTGGTGGAGAACGAGGGAGAGAGGAGTTTCTGAGATGCAGTGATTCGGGGCTGCTTGCTGTTTGTGGTGGTGGGGAGTTTTGCTGTCACGAGGGTGTTGTTGGTGTGTATGTGTGTGTGTATGAATGCGATGATGTGTAATAGTGCATATGTACGATATGTGTGTGTCAAAGCAGGTCCACAATATTTATGATTTGACGTGATGCCATTTATTGCCTCCAAGGAAATTCAGTTTGCAAGGCCAGCACAGAAAAACAGGGCCCATCATACACAAGGTACTTCTGAGGAGACAATATGTCAGCCCCTGAATTACAGACCAGAGGGCTACACAGTGTGTGTGTGTGGCTCTGGGTGTGTATGTGTATGCATGTAAAACCTGTGTCTCAGGTAATACTTTTTTTCAGTCCTTGTCCGTGGAACTCGAGAGACTGCCTTCCACATCACGGCTGAATAAACTGAACAACTTGCTCGACTGCAACGTAAGCGTGCAAAATAGTGGTTGTAAATTATTTTTTAACCTACTCCTGGCACCAGACAGATAGAGTTTACCCATAGATATTGATGGGAACCCATTCAATATGTATGGGTTTACCAGACTAGATCAACTCAGATAGAGTTCCTTGAACTTTCATTGTTTCATCCTTTGTGCTAAACTCCGCCCACTTGGTCCTGCAAGCTGAATAAAACAAAGACCAACTTTACCTTACTATTTTAACCCAGGTCTGCCTGCAACCAAATATGTACTGAAGAAGGCAGCTGCGCCATCAGTCACTCATTACAATACACTGACTGAATGTTGACAAATTGACTAATTGCTTCTGTTTGTGCTCCAGTTCATAAATTAAGTTTGTGCCACTGAGATATGCATGTTACACCTCACTATTATCCTCCCTGCAGGCGTGTGTTGCTGCTGCACAGGCCTTGGCTCTGAGCTCTTGGGGAAAGCAGCCACACTAGAGGTCACTGTTGTAGTTCTGGAGGAACAACAGAGAGCAGGGAAATCGAGGACTGTGAACCACATAAGTCCCTCCTGGTGAACTATGGTGTAGTTTTCTATATTTTTTTGTACTCAGATAGTATTCATATGCATGTCAAGTGCATGTGTGACTTTTATTTATGAATATACCACAGGTTATGTGATCATGTGCCATGTGTTTTTTTTTAAAAAAGGGTGAGAGGCAACAGACAGTTGCAGGAGAGAGGGAGTGTCATTGGAGTTGTAAGGCATGCATGCACACACACACACACACACACACACACACACACACACACACACACACAATCACACTAAACCAGTCTCACTACTGATCAAACCTTCCTCTCATTGCTCGCAGGCTATATCTTTGATTGTCTTTACATTCACAGTCTAGAACGTTTGATTAATATTTAAATAATTAACAGTCATTTATATAGTCTTTAATGTAATGCTTTCCTACATGTCTGATATTGCTATTTTCAAGATATATACATATGTATTAAATCTATTTCACAGCGAAGAAAAACTTTGCTTTTGCTCCTGTATTGTGCTGTTTCCTGCCAGAGGAGAGGGAAGAGGGGAGCCTTTAATATTTTAAAAGAATATGGGGTAAATGTGATGCATTACGTGGGGCTCATAAATATACAATATGCTGCTCTAATATGTCCTTTCTCTATCAAAGTGTGTGTATGTGTGTGTGTGTGCATGAGTGCGTGCATGTGTCCGTCTCTGCAACTGTGTTCCACAACTACACTATTATATTTTAGATCAAGAAGTCAATTAAACGGTCATTTTTTAAAAAATTTAGGTTTAATGTTCTTTTGTATTTTTTTTTCCACACACACACACACATACATATGTATATATATATTTCATCTGCTGAAATTCATTGTACATTTCAACTAGTTTACAATAAACAAAGAAAATCTAAAGCAAAAGGTACATCCAGCAACCCTTACACCCTAAAAACAGCTACAAAAAAAAAGAAGAAGAAAAAAATTGAAATAAAGAGAATTCATTATTCAGGTATTATACACCTTGGAGTTGTGACTGCTTTGCAGTGAACTACATCACCTGTGATTAATCATTCATACACTCCATCTGTGTCCTGGCCATTTCAGCCCACACCAGACTACTGGGCTCTGTAATGTCTATAATGTACTGGGGAGCAGGGACTGAGGGACAAGCTCTTACTTCTTCACCTAGCACTTCCAGGTCTTATACGCTCATTATATGGACACAGGAAAATGTGCTCCATCTATTGTCGAAAAACACTGGGAGACTACCTCCCCATGTTATTGGCTGCATGTCATGATGGTGATCCAGTAATTTATTTCACTGCTGCACACTAAAGTCTGCTAAATGCCTATAATTTGCAGGGATTCCTGTCGGACTTCTGATGACAACAAGCGCACTCATTGAATTTTTGTGGTGAAAATATAATTTAAATCAATGTTCCGGAGGGGCGTAGTTATTTTATGCCATACAAGCCAAATTATCATGGCAAGCTGTGGAATAGCATGTCATCCAATTCAGGTTTTGTTAGGGCAAAATATGTGAGCACTGGTGGATCCCTGTAATTTTTTATGACAGTGGCGTTCAGTGGTTGCTTTGGTTTTGGTTCCATACCCTTTATCAGGTTTTCAGCTTAATTTAAAACGATTTTGGGAATTATTTAGGAATTTAACACAATAAAAGCCCTATTTCTGAACATTGGCTTCTCTACTTGTTTGTGTAAATTCATTTTCATATTTCCTTGCCGGGTCGACCCACCACTGCTGAATGAATATCAGGGAAAAAGAAAAGAGCTCCATTTGGATGCACAAAAGACACATAAAAACGCAGATGCAGCTACACACACATAATTTGCACATACAAGTACATGCATATGGTATACGTACACACAAACACAGACTCACACGTGGAGAAACATGCACACACACATACACTGAGACATGCACCCACATGCACGCGCATGCTGAGCTGCAGTTCTGTGCTTGATTGTCTTACCATCAGTCATTCTACCAAGTGGTAATTGAAAACACATCTCCCCCAGCCCCTGGCACCCATTACAAATAAGACACACTGGGGCTTTCTCCACACAACACAAAGCATAATAACAAATAGAGGCAGAACGACCAACAGAGAAAGAGAAGTACGCTGTAGTTTTTGGCACAACATGAAGAGAACATGCTCCCAGTGATTGGTGGAGGGCCAAATCCATTTTTCCAAAAAGGGAAAAGAAGAAATATATGTTTCCCTGACAAACAGACGCAGCACTTGTCCCGGGCCGATTCATAAATCGTCAGATTCTGAGCTCAAGTCTTTGGAAAGTCTATTAGTTCCGGATGTCTTCTTATCCTCCGGTTTCTCTGAATTTTTAAACATAGAGCACACAGAAAATCAGATGGACACAGAGGCAGGCAGATAGAAGGAGACACACACACACACACACACATACACATACACATTCTGCATGTTGTCCTAAAGGTGTTCCCAAGCAAAACAGAACTGTCTCTACCTCCCCTGCAACCAGAATGCATGAACTAGAAATAAGGTAGAGAGGAGGAACAAACTCAGCTATTAGAGGCCGAGGGATGTTCAAAAAGCTGTCTTTATTGGTTAAATTTCCCATCCACAAGCATGAACTCAAACACAACACAAGCACAGAGGCATGCATGCGCCGCCTCTGCACCCACAGACACATGCAGCGAAGACAACAGGTCCCCTAATGCCTATCACATGTAAAAGTTAGACAAAACTTATTAAAATGCATCACGTTTGTCATGACCTGGAGGTACGAGAGTAAACGACGGGAGCCTTAATTGGCAGCTGAGAACGATAACACCTGCGAACAGCCCGCGTCTTGTCCATGTGGTCCGACTGCATTCTCCACACACCGCCATTCAAAACAAAGGCTGATCAGTGAAGCAGAAGAAAAGTGAGGAGTGGGGGGGGAGGAAAAAAAAGGCGAGGCTGACAAGCAATGATTGATGTTCGCCCATCACGCTAGGCCTGACACTCACCCCTCTCTCCCTGCCTGCATTTGCAACAAAGTCACCAGTGTGTGCGTGTGTGTGTGGGTGGATGTATGTATTGCACTGTGTGTATGTATGTGTGTTCCAAACCGAAACCCATTCAATCAATAAAGCGCGCCTCTCTGAATCACGGGGCAATAGCCAGATTGCTGACTTGACACAAGAGGAGGCGTAGGAGAACGCATTTCACATGTAGATTAAAATCCCAGCATGGTAACCTTTCATGTTTGTGTGTGTATGTGTGTGTATGGTGTTGGCAGCATGTAAACAGGCCTTATATGTCATGCGTGGCATGTGTGACGCGGGACAGGCATGTTTCGACACTCGTACTGTTGGGGTGATTTGGTCAACTATTGGAGGGACAATGTAATCGAATGTCCTACAAGATAGCTATGACTTTCAAAATAAAAGTAAGCTCTGAGGCCGCTGTGAGGCTGAAAAACAACAGATACACAGGAATCACTGCATGTCTTTCTCTCACTTCCTTTACTAACCATCATAGTGCATTGAAAGGGAGTCTTCACAACCTGTTGTTCAAAGTTGTGAAGTAACAATGTAATTATGTAGTGAACAGTTTTCTCGCATTTGAATTATGCCTTTGCTGCTCATTAGGGTCAAATGGTTCATAAATGAGGCATCATTCTTTAGACATAAAATGGGTGTATTTGCAAAGGGAACAATACATTTCTAACAAGTGCTACAGTGTGAGGCTATCCCACCCCTGGATAATCAATAACAACCTCTATTCTGGGCCAGAGTGTACTTCAGGTGCAGGGATGAGCTCTCCATTTCGGCTCAAACACCTCCCAGTTTCCTAACTTTCTCTTTGTGCTGCAGCAGCGGCGACTTCTTTGCCCCAACAAAAAGGGGATTGTTTCAGAAGCGGCGCGTGGAGAATTCCCACGCCACCAGGAGCGCCCCAGATCTGTGTGAAGATTTTCAAAACCAAATCTTCAAACAAAAACATACAAATCTGTGTCTCGCTCTCAGCGGAGAAAACACAGGCTAAACTCTTGATGGAAATGTTTCATTTCTTTTTCCTCCCAACAGATGCTAAACGAGCGGCACGGATCTCTCGATTTGCATCTTTAGTTGCTTTGTTGATTTGATAATGCGTATTTGCATTTGGAAACAGCTCGTGTAATTTGACTGGGGACTCCCAATTTGCCTTTGAGGAGAAGACTGTGGTGCAAACATTGCTTCGCTCTGTTCTGGCATCCCTCTGCTTTGCTTTGTATTTGGCATATTTTGCGTTTGTGTGTATGTGATAGTGAGAGAGTGTATATGAGTGAACATAACAAAGAATTATCAGCTTATAACTGTGTGCATGTGTGTGTGTGTATGTGTGTGTGTGAAAGAGAGAGAGAGAGTTGTTGATCTGTCCATATTAGCCTCCTTACACCTCTTGTATCTGCATAGTTAATCAGACAGAGCCAGGAAACAGAATTTATTGACAATGACCAGACAACAATAAACACTAAACTCTGTCCCAGGCCAACCGCTGGCTCTAAGTATGCCTTAGTGTGTGTGTGTAGATTTTATACTTATGAGCACCAACTGACCTCACAACAATGGAAAACTGAGGAACATCCTTCAAACTTTGTCAGTTCACAGTGTTACGATTCAGATTTAGACTTCGGGAAATGGTTAAGGTATGTAGCATGCAGTTCCCACATTTTTTTTTTAAGTCAGGAAAAGGTTTAAAGGAACTGTTCAGCCCCTTTGTACTGGTGTGAAAGGAGACATGGGTTATTGCATCAGATTGGAGATCTGAGTAAAAGATACAGAAACTATATGAATCAATAGATTGCACAATGAAAAGCAGGGAATTATATAATTTTCTTTTGTGTCTTGGGTCAAGTGTTCATTTAAAGTGGTTCTCTGCTGGTCTCTTATAGGTCTTTCCCAGGAAAAACTCTCTGGTGCACAAAAACTGATGTGGCAACATTCGTGGCAGAAGCAAAAGCTCCTTTTGCTTGGAAGAAATGGTGAAAGAACTGGGTAGGTAGCATGAACAGTGTTAGCCATTGTGGGTAAATAGATAAAAGAAGCATCTCTTAGAGAAACTCAGACTGACTAAAAAAAAAATCTGATTTCACGGAGCACCACTTTAAACCATTTCCAATAAAAAAAAATGTCCATACACTGCGTTCAGTGCTGACAGCATGAGTATCCATTTGGCTTAAACAAAAACACTTAATGTAACTTCATGAAGAGAGCATCAAGAAACTAACACATCCAGGCTTTGAGCAGTGTGTAATGTGGTCTCCTTGTTCTTGCCACCAGGCCTAAATGAGAGCCAGATGATGTGACAGTACAAAGACAGACCGTCATTAGCTACCCACCATCAGCTTGGAGCCCAGGCAGGACCCAGCCTGACCCCGCAAAGGTCACTGTGTGTGTGTGTGTGTGTGTGTGTGTGTGTGTGTGTGTGTGTGTGTGTGTGCGTGTATGTGTGTGTGGCTGTGGAGCTCTGGGGAGGCCTAGGACCTCCATCCCACAGGAGGTGGTCAGCTGGCAGGTGCTTGTGTATGTGTGTGTGCA
Organism: Myripristis murdjan; assembly: GCF_902150065.1. NCBI lineage: Eukaryota > Metazoa > Chordata > Actinopteri > Holocentriformes > Holocentridae > Myripristis > Myripristis murdjan. Next base: position 11,220,445 of record NC_043994.1, on the reverse strand, counting down.
CAGTAGATCTGCTTTGCACATTTCTAAGGGAACCCCTTGGCCTCGCCAGTCTTGCCTTCCCTTGCATTTTCCATGGTTCCACGGTGTGTTTTTGCATGTGTGTGTGTGAGTGTGTGTGTCTGTGTCCAAAGCGCTCGCTCAGACAGCTGGAGTTCCACTCAGCTGGCCTCTCTTTATGCAGTCCTGCTGCACATAATGAACTGTGCCTCTGCACAGCGGGGGCCATTTTAACTCAAGAGCACACAGCTCACAGGAGCTAGCACCACTTAACATTTTAGCACCCGGCTAGCATATTGAGTTTCTTACTGTATAGCAAAGCACCGACCAACCCTGCAATCACCTCCTAGTCCTTGAAGATGAGCCGACATTATGTGAAAGTACTGATATAAAAATGATTTGTGGGCTCTCTCTTCTCAAAGTTTTATAACAACAATCGGTCACTAACAAAGTGCATAATAGAAAGCTAATAGCTAGCTTCCCTGCTTCTGCTGCTCCTTTTATCCTCAGGGGAAGATTTGGCACCTCACTGTAAAGCCGAGCAACAAAATTACCTCAGCCTAAACCTGTCAACAGACCATTACAGCCCACGCCGACTATTACGGGCTGGGGAAAAAAAGGGCCAAAGCCATTGTAGCGCAAAGGTGTTGGCAGATATAGGCCGAAGGAATGTGGCAACAGGGATATTTGTTGGCTGGGCGCAGGAGAGTCTCGCTTCTCAAAACATATCTGCAGTCTGCAGACCCTTATCAGCATGCTTAATAAAGCATGGTGATGCCAGGATATCAATGAGGGATCAGTTTGGTTGGAGAAGATTTTGAAAAAAAAAAAAAAAAAAAAACCCACTAATCAGGGTTATACAATGTAGAGGACATGGAATTTGAGACAGCTAAGTTGATTGCAGACCTTTTAGTGGACCAATACATCGTTTGCAAGAACTAGTTTTTGTGCCTCCTTCCATTCCAATGCAGTGATTTACATTATAATAACACAGTAACACACTCCTTATCAGTAATATGTCTGGGTGTTGTGGCTTTGACACTTCTTACTCTTGGTTGCTAATAATGGTGAGTTAAGAATCACCTGAAAAGGATATTCTACTTGTTGCAAATTATTTGGGTAAGAGAGCCAGCCACATGCCTAAAACATGAGGGTAAATATCTCTGTGAAAAAGTTGTACTTCTGAAATGTCAGCTTTTCAAGAACATACAGCTTTGTTTTCAGCTTTACCTCTGTTCATGTTCAGCCAACCCAGTGGACATTAAAAGGGTTACATAAGACCGTGAGTTGCATGTATTTTTTTCAACCCACAGAGGAGCATGGAATCTGTCAAAAAAGTTAAAGCATGAACATCACTAAAGTTTTCATATGACAGCAGGTCTACAAAGGTGAGGCTCTACATATCCATAACATTTTGTCTATCATGTCCAAATGGTACAAAGTATACAACTGAGCACAAGTTGGGATTGTAAAAAGAAACTAAATTTTAAGTTTCCACTCCGCATTAAACTGTTAGCCTACGTTTTATCATATAGTGATCACCCTTTTATTCCTTGATGAAATTCCACTTGTGTAGCATGTATTGAATTGGATTTAGAAGTGTTTAACTGACAATAACACAATACATAAAAGCCAAAAAACACTAAAATATCAGAAATTTGTTGGGAAAAAAGCTTCTGGGCATCTAACATGAGCACACAAGCTCTTATGTCACTTTTAAAAGATGACAGATTCTTTTTTTATAGTCCCACATTTTCCAAAACAGCATGAACTCGCTTGGGGACTGCCCCGTCATGCTCATCAGGGCTTTCCATTACCGATCATCCGCCATGGAGTGTAGGGGAATTCAGAGTCACTCCCCCACCCAACCCATAACTCCCCCCCAGTGGGGAGGGTGGTCATACCTGGGGGCCCATGAATGGAGCCCTCAGGTAAAGCGCTGTTGAAACAAATCTAAAGCTGCCTAATGACACGCACCGTGAAACTCTTCACAGGTCATTTACGCTGCTGACAGGCTGCTGCCACAGCGCCACACACCTCCTCCTCTCCACCCAGCCTTGTGTTTGTGCGAGCGCGTGTTAGTCTGTGAGAGAGAGACAGACAGAGAGAGAGACAGGCAGATACACAAACAGAGAGAGAGAGAGAGAGAAAGAGAGAGGCAGATTGAAGGGAAGAGTGAAAAAAGAGGCTGCTACATGTATGATATGTTTCAGTCCTGCATTGGGAAGTAATCTGTGAGTGGCCAGGCTATGAAAACAATACTTTACGCTTTCTCCAGCATGGCCTCACAGTATGGGAAAGCTATTAGAGATGCTATCTCCTCCGGCCTGCTCTGTAGTTTGGTTAAGGAGGCAAAGAATGGCCTCGGGTCGTATTTCTAAAAACGTTTAATTTATGTTCACCGTTGCTTGATTCTGTTTTGTGGAACAGTATGTGCCCTTGGTAAAATTCAGATCATGTTAATCGCTTGCAACTGCATTGGTAATCCTGTACACTAATATGTCTCCAAGTCTCATTACTCACTTACACCACTGCAACCCCACACTGAGAAAAGTGCAGAACACAGGGCTAGGTCTCCTTTAGTCTTCCAAACCACTAGAAAAAACACAGATTCCTTGATCGCCAATGTTGAATAAGATGCTAAGAAGTCTATGGATGAAGGCCATAAAGCCTAGACAACAGATGAATATTGAACTATTGCAAGCAACTTTTCTCACACCAACTGAGCCATTTCACACTAAATGCTGTATGATTGAGATAACTTCACTCATAGGTCCAGAAAATTCCATGGCGATACAGTCAAATACAAGCTGGATACATTAACTCATCATAACCATTTATTTCAAATATATTTGACTTATAAATGTTTTTTTAGGGTAGCAGGGTGGCATACTGGATATAGACCCTGTCCTTCAACAGAAAACCCAGGTTAAACTCATATCTCAAGCATCCGCCCTGATGAAGTGTCCTTGAGCAAGACATTGGACACCCATACGGACTGAGGGGCAAAAGAAGAAGGAGTTTACCCTCAGGAATCTAGAAAATATCACATATTATTATTGTGAAATTCAACCTATATGACACAGGCATCATCAGCACAAACTGATTCTCTCTGCTGACTTCTGTGTGTATCTGTTCCAGTGTCTGTTTTTGAACTTGACTTGATCTGTATTTCAGATGTTCCTACCCATTATTTATCCAGGAAAGCATTTCGCTGAATGTACATGCTCTCAAGCAGTGACATAATGGTAAATGAAAAAAAGGCGGGTGAACTATGACCTCAGGCTTGGATATCATCAAAAGGCAAACAACCACAAATATAAACAGAAATCAATCATTTTTTTCCCTGCTTTTTCCCCTCAAAACACCCTGTCCTTGTACAACTTACATCAGTTTGGTGCTAGTTACAAGGAATTCACAGATTTATGTCAGCTTCAAAAGGACAGATAAACCCCACAAAGTCCACAAATGAATAGGTGTGCAGACCGGCTTTAGGTGAGTTTAACCTTCATGGCAGTTCTTGAGGGAGGGAAGAGCGTAATTCATTAAAGTGTGGGTTCATCCTAATATTTAGAGAAGACTTATCTTCCTATTTGCTTCATCAGCACTTGGATCAGGCTCCTGGACTGAAGACAGAACAGGGGTTCAAAGAGCATGCCATTCTTTTTCATTCGTATTCTTTTAACCCCTGGTGGAGAAATTATTTTTTAACCTACATCTTGCATTGTATATGATGTTGTTCTTGTACCTTATGTGCCAGCATGTGATGATATTCCTATAAATGTACTGGATTTTGTTTTTGTGTTTTGTTTTCCTTTGCAACAACACCACCAGATTCCTGTGTATTTACTGTACTTGCAGAATGAAGTGATTTCTGATGCTGAATGTGTTCTTCCTCATATTTCCCAAATTTTGTTTTGTTTGACAAACTTTCCTGAAATATCAGTTGGTACAACACAACCCTGTCCGTCATATATTCTCGCCTTTTCCCTAAATTGCTACCACACCATCCCAGTGTGTTTCCCAACTCCAATTAACGTCTCTGTGCATCAGTTTCAAGCTGCCAATTCTCTTCATCCAAAAATGAAAACATTCACATGAGAATAGACAGTTTAAACAGGTGCCATGGTAACATAATCGTCGCTGCGGCAATTACTGCCTTATGCCTGACTAACAGCCATAAATCATTCTCTCTCCACAAAGAGGACGTTGTGGTGCTCCACTCCCATTCAATAATCAGAAATTGCTCCATGTACAGCGTGACGAGTGGGCCCTGAAACAGCCCATTCTTCTGTTTCGTCGACGATATTTAGCTCTCTATGGCGACATTACAGGGATCCTTCAGCAAGCTCGATATTGTACCTGCTCAACACCTGTTAGCCTTGCAAAGGTTTCATCAGATAGTTGAAATAAATGCTAGTCATCATCATAAACGTAATCATAGTCATAAAAACCAGGGGCCTTTATGCCTTTGCCAAATTGCCCTGCCTTCTGATTTACAGTCAGACTGGTGGGGTGGGGAGGGGAAACGGATAGGCTATGGAGCACGGTGCATACTACCTGTGCAGAATGGGATACAAACCCAAATACACACACCTGCAGACCACCCCTTACACACACACACACCTGGGAACTTCACTCTCATAGGCATGTAATAGCTGAGGCTGTGTTTGGGACGGGCGGGGGGGCACTGAGGAATTCCCTTGGGATTACAAAGACAAACATTGTACCGCACTCGCACACAATACAGCAGGTGAGTAGAGTGATAAGGCAGCAGAGGACAAATTAGCCTCCATATTAAAATAATCCCTCATGTCTAATAACAATAATACGCTCCACACTGAAGGTATTGCACATATACAATGGAGTTCGTTTTCAGGTTGCGACTGTTGAAAACACAGATTTGAGTGTTTGCGAAATGGGTCCATCATACCTGCTCCACTTGTCAACAGTCTTAGAATACACAGAGTAATGGGTGCCAATAACCGAGGCAAAGGAGGTAGTGTGTGTTTTCAAAATCCTGACCAGGTGCTTGAGAGGTAAAGATACAGGAGAAAGATACCTAATAAGTGGTCTGATGGTGCCACAGGGGGTTTTTTGGAACAGTTTATTCAAACTTTAAAGAGTTTGATCTTTCCGTTCATTTTGCTTGGCAAGGTAAGGTGACAATGCAATTTAAACTCTGGTGCCGCCAACTACAGAGATGTCTGAAAATGAAAATGAGTGCCTATCCTCTAAGAAGACAACTACATGTGGAATGAGAACATGATCATAGAGCTATTTCACAAACTTTGTCTGATAACTTTAAAAAGTGTCATGAAATATCCTCTGAAACTTATTTTAGCAATGATCAAAATGCATGACTGAATCCTATTCCTTACCTTACCATTATTATTATTTTTTTCATTCAAAACATTATCAACACCAGGATATGGCACAAACTTTTTCCACTGTCTGGTTAATGTGCTAATCTTTCTTCGTGGAACACACCTTTGAACCCACTACAGGAAATGTGAATGAAAGAAAACAAGTGCATACTGTGAGACACTCATATTCAGCTAATAGTAAGAGTAATAGGAAAATTCACAACAAATACATTTTCATGGTGTGTTTTTATTAATGGATGAACTGTTATTTATTGATAACAGGACATGTGTACAAATGGCAAGGTGCATAGGATGCTTATTAAAGTAAATTGTGGCTACACAGCTGTGGCATAATACTGTCTTTATATCACTATTCTGACCTGTGCAAAATGGAAAGGATTTAACTAAAATCATGACATGCAAAACAAAAAATACAAAGGAAAACAAAGACGCAGACTAAAAAGTTTAGATTGAAATCTACTGATTTGTGACTGTCCTACAAAATCAGAAAATCTTGATTCACTTCTGAGGCAAGCCAGAAATTAAAAGGTCAGAAATCAATTATGTCATGAAATGCCAACCCCTGGCACACAAATAGCAGATACAGTTTCTCTTACTAAATATACAGAATACAGCAGTCACTGCTGGTGTCCACTGTAACAGTGATGTCAATAACCATATATTTTAGCTGGGTCAGATAAAGACTTAAATGCCACTCACATAAGCAACACACAACCTTTAACATGGCAGTCTGAAAAATCTCACTATGATGAAGCTGACTTATGGCAAAAAAATATTTTTCTTTTGCCAAAATAGGTGCAAAGAACTGAAATGACACTGCTGGAAACATTTAGTCAGTGGTAGTCAGTAGCATTTGGAATGATTTTTGGACCTTACTGTGTGAAAACTATTTCCCTAAATTAAAGACTAAAAACAGTTGGGAAAAATGCTTTCAATATTATCCGAGCATCAGGTCTGAGGCTTACGTCAGAGCTTCCACAATATTTCCTTCTCGTAAACATGTTTTTACATTAGCAGCTAAAAAGGGCAGCAGGAATTAACTTGTCTTCAACAGAAACCAGGTCTTTACTGTACAAAGTAAATCAAATGAACCTTAACATGTTGGTATTGTAATACTGAACTATTAATATTACCTGCCTTAATAAAGATGGGCCTGGGCCATTGAAATGGTATGTTAGGACTTCTCTTCACTCATTTATTAGTCAAGTGTGACTAGTAGCAAACTACATTTGTTGTAAAATTGTACCTGAATGTCACGTTTAAATTTCTATTTCAATGTCTTTTTAAGAGTTCAATGTCTTGTTTAAGGACACTTGGACAGGATGCACAGCTGTTGGATGCACTCGCTGTTGTTACTGGCTTGGGATCGAACCTGTGACCTCTCAGTTACGGTAAGGTAGTGTCTGTATTAGTAGTATGATCCCAGTGTCCCTGCAGTTAGGAAGAAGCTATGGTTTTGGGGTGTTCTGCATTCGCTGTCGTCTCCTGGCCAAAGCTTCCTGTTTCTTCCTCTCGATCTCGGCTGCGGAGCACTTCCCCGTCATCTGGCTTGTGACGAATACTGGAAAGGAGACAGGAAAGTGAAAAAAAGAAAATGGGTGGAAAACCTGAATAAGAGCTGCAAAGAAAGTTTGTGGTCAAAAACCGAAAAGACTTACAGGGAAAATCTGCCCTAAATCAGAACTCGCGTGTCATTGCTATGATCTTAGACAACTGAGTCTTGATTTGCGAACATAAAAAGGTTGCTTCCATAAGTAGGAACAGTGGGCACCCAGGGAAATCTTATGGGAACATTGGCAGAGTTTCTTGTTCGTCCTTTAGGGCATTACAATGAAATGAAGCAAATTTGGATGTAAAAACTCAAACAAACATCCCTTCGTGTCCAGACAAATCTATCTGTAAACCATTGTCACTGAAGCTTCTTGAGGTTTGGACTCTTGGCGACATCACAAATCAAAGCCATGGCTCTGTGGTTACTTGCTGTGGGGGAGAATTGTTCATGTGCACATACAGTGAACTGTCTATGATCATAGGAACAACATAACATCTGCTTTAGTAGAGATTTTCACTTGAAGATAAAGTGCAGTCCAATGGCAGAGTGATAGTGACAATAGAAAGATATGCTGAGTAAGGTCAGTATCAGGATCATTTTATTTACAAATCAGGGTGAATGTGCAGACATTTGTCTTAGTGGGAGAAGCTTATTTTACCCTCATTGTATTTTGCCAGTCAAAGGCATTGGCTCCAATTCAAAACATTAATGTTTGCTGTTCTGCATTGCAACACCTGTTCACACATTTTTCCAAATTTTCTTAGCCCAGTGCAAAATGGACGACTTTGTTAATAAGCATTCAAAGTGAATAAATTTGCTAATTGGGCCAAATCTCTAATGTGGTATATGCTCTAATAAAACACTGATCCAAAGAGGAAATGCACAAAGCTCACCTTTGCTGCTCAGAGCCACTGAGTCTGACAGGTTTCTCTTGAAGGATGCATGATGGGACTTGGAGTTCTGTGGTGGCCTTGCTGTCACTGTACGTGTTGGTGTATCCACATTCGCATTCGTGGCCTGGAAAGATCCAGAGGAGTCCCCGAACTGGCTAAATGTGCTCAGACCCACACGACTCCCAGGGAGGCTCTGAGACATCTGTGGTTTACTAGCAGTACCTTTCATGGGAATGTTCCATCCCTGATTGTTCTCGGTTTCACAATTCATCCCTGGTAATGAGTTAGAACGAACAAAAGCATGTGTCTGTCTGTTGGTGGTACTGGTATTGGTGCTAATGGAGCTTGGAATCTCAATTGGCAAAGGCACAGTTGTTTTTAGATGTCTGTCTCCAGCAATGTCTTGTTTTTCTTTGCTATCAGTAGGGGTTGTTTGCTCTGGCTGACTGCTGGAGATCCTTTCCACATTGTCACACACCTGGTAGAGAAGTTCGTCATCATTGCCATCATCCCACATGCAATCAGAGTTGAAAAGGGTCTTCATGTTTGTATCTGAAATGTCTGCAGCTACACTGGCCGACTTAACTACCTGGCCAGAGGTTATCTTGTGAGGCTGAGGAGGAGATACTTCTTTAAATGAGGCTGGCTTTGTGGTGGCATATTTCCTGTCAGATGTCTGTGATTTAGAAGATTGTACTGCAGTAGGGTTAGGCTTGGATACGTCTCTGGCTGTAGCCACCTTGGCCTGGAAGAGAGGGTTGGGCTCTAACTTGAAGGTGCTTCTACTGGAAGTCTTTGGTTTGGGGCACAATTCCTGGAGGGCACTGCAGCTTGGCTTAAGGAGCAGCCTTGAAGTCTGACAGGCATATGAAGACTGCACATTTACAGTGGACTTTGAAGTTTTTTCGGTAGTGTTCAGCCTAGTGTTAGTCTCCAAGGTGATTTCAGGTAAGGTGCCGTGTTGTGGGTCAGGATTCTGGGTCATTGCCAGCACGAAAGAGTCATTAAGTAGGTCATCATTCTCCCAGTCATCATCAAACTCATCACATTTGTTCTCCTTATTTGTGGCAAGATGTGCAGATAGATCAGGCTTGTTAGTCGACTTCACCACTGACTGTTGAGGCTGACCGGTGGTTGAAGTCTGAGGTTGTCCTTTTAGCTCCTGTGAACAAGCAGATACTGATGAACCCTGGCTCAGCCGGCCACTGACTTTCTGAGTGGAAGAGTCAAACAGAGCATGCAGCTCAGCCTCCACTTGATCTGATGTGGATGAAGATTTCAGTTCGTTCACAAAGCTTGGGGATGTTTTCTCAGCTGGTTTTGTTTCAGAAGTGTTCCCACATTCAGAGACGTTAGTGTTAATTGTATTAAGCTGTTCTGATGTCTCACTGTCTTCCTGCATGTTCTTGTCAAACTGTCTGGCCAGTTTCATTAGGTCCTCCACATTGCTTTGCCTGTGGAGAGGAAACAATAAAGGAGTGAATTATCAGCAAGACAAAAAATTGGTAAGACTTACAGCCGCAAAAATGTTGGAATCCTATAAAGATGTGAACAATCACATTTCCAAATAAAAACCACAAGAATCTTCTATATATGTTCCTATGTGTTCCATGCCTCTTTATTTGTAGTTTCCAAACATGTGTCATTACAAGCCATCAGCTTCCAGGTTTTCATTCCAACTAAACACTATATGCCAGCAGATTTCATTGATTAGTCTCCTTCTTTCTCTTTGAGGATGTGCTGCTCAGTGAAATCAGTTCCTGTGGTGTTTAGTTGGAATGAAAACAGACAGACCCCTCAGCCTCTGTGGCACACAACGGAGAACCACTGTCCTATACTGTAGACATATTGTGTTTGTTAATTTAGAGAATTTAATAATCTGCCCCTGGTCATGAGAATATTTTGTTTTAATATTTTTCTTTTGGTGAGACAGTGTATGGTTTACACACCGAGTGGACTTCTTCCTGACTCTTGGCTGGGGAACCTCTGGAGTGCATGGTACAGCACTGTCGCCAATCCACTGCAGCAGGGGGGATTCAACTCCAGCTGGTTTTGCATCCTGTGTAAGACAAGGGCACAGTGGTGAATATATTTTTTAAGCTATGAGCTGTATATTACAGCGAACACAGTGGGAAAATGACTCCTAGTTTAGCTGTTCAATAACAGGCCAATTTCATTCCCTATGTCCAACATGACAGAATGTCAGATAAGATGGTTCAATAGTGTCAGGCCTCATGTTCTTGATGTAACGTCAGGTAAACCTGAACACACTGACCTTTGGAGCAATACGGTTGACAATATCTGATATTTCCACCACTATGGTGTTTCGGAGCCCCCTCCCTGAAAGAAAATAACAGTAAGAACTAGTGTTAATGCTAATTGTGCATCTACTGCCACTAACAACAATAATTTGCAAGGCATGTGACATTTATATTCAGCAACATAATGACTTAAGGCCGGATTATGGTTCTGCCGGACACTCGACGCAACGCGCACACATTTGCCACGCAGGGCGCGTGTGCCCAACATACCTCTGTGTTAAACGCTAAGCAATTCTCCGCCACAACGCTATGGGGTGCGTTTTTTTTCTGCAGACCAACTAGACCCTGTGGCGTATGGTCGCTGCTCTACCTGTTGTTGTGCCGGCAGCGCCATTTTTAAAAAGAGCAGCAGTAGATCCAGATCCAGCATGATCCAAACTTTCCAAACAATTTGAAATCAACCGACGAGTTGAGATGCGATCACAACAGCAGTTCTTTTAAAAATGACGCTGCCGGCACAACAATAGGACGTGACTCCGGAGGGGCGAAATGCCGGAAATGATGTAGTTCGGCGGACCAATCATAGCTCTTGTTGTCAGTGGGGGGCCTGCGTAGTTCCAATTTTTCAGAGAAGCAGAAAAATTACGCAGAAGCAGAATCCGGCCTTTAAATCTTGTGTAGACAATCCCAGCCAACAATAAATACAAAGAGAAAAATAGCTTGTAAAAAAAAAAAAAGAAAAAAAAAAAAGAATAGATCATGCAGTTTCTGTGTTGAGCATCAGGATTGTGTACCGTCAGCATGAGGGGGAGATGTGGGATCCCAGATAATATCTTGTGAAGGTTCTCCGTCACCTGGAGAGTCCACATTATTCAAGCCAGGGTATCTGCTGCACGGTATGCGTTTAGGGCTCTGTAAATCTGGGGAAGTGGGACAGAAGTTAGTTGGAAAAATGACCAGAACACACCTGCTATGACCGGCCAAGCAGAGTTGCTAAACCCTAATTGATTTACATTGGTCTGGGTTTTAGTGTCCCATGACGTTTTAAATGCTGTTTCAGAGGCTTCTCTACCCTGACAAGAATAAAAACTTGGGAAAAACTTGGGAAAAACAATTTAACTGTTTGTTTAAACATGAGAATGGACAAAATGAAAGATACTGAACAGCAAAATATCTTGAAACCAACATAGACACAAAAATAATGATCAGTAAAAATCCATCCCAGGCAAACATCTCTTAATGCCAGGTTTGTCAGCTAAGTAGCATGTAGGTAAAATACATCACAACACTAAAAGACACACAGTAGCCTCTGCTTTGTGTAGCCAGAAACTACATCACAACACCAGGGAGGAATCACAGTCACAACTCTGCACACCCTAACCTCACAGTCAGATGCCAAAACCAATCTCATCAATTCCGACACTACAGGTATATTTGTATTATAACCACTCAAATACACTTAAGTCTAATTAATTAAATGACTAATGACAGCCTAACTAGTTTCCACTCATGTTTAGCTGAACATTTATCACAATGTCAACATCATACGGGTCTATTTAAGAGTGCTGGTAAGGCAAGTGGATGTGTGTATTATTCAAAATCATGGGGAAATTTAAACGTGTATTAGCATGGTATTTGGTCAGCCTCTGCATATTACTAAGCTACTTCGACGGACAAATGATAGCTAATGGTAGGAGCTGAGGTTTTTAAGAAAGCTACAGGTTAACTTCGTCATGTTTTCCTACTTGCGCCACTGCAGGCCTGTTGGAGCCTCACCTTTATAAGTCTGAGCTGTTGTTGCAGAGGCCTGCTGTCCGGCTCTGCTTTCTTGCAGTGCGTTGTGAGAGAGTTTGGTCACACTCCGCCACACTTCACTGAAGCCACAGTGAGCATCATGCGTCCCCTGCTCTGACATGCTGCACCAACACTGCGCTCAACTCATCATGTCCCCTGCGCATTATTTCATTAACAACTCCACGGATCGGCAAACAACTCGGTCGTGGCGATATATCCGCGTTGGGACTCTTTACACTTTGTCTCACTCGCTGGGGTTGTTTTTATTCTTTCGCTAGCTGCGAGCCGCCATGCTGCTCTGCGACGTCACCAGCCTACGGAAGCCGGGTGGTGTTGTTCGCGCTTCGTTCGAGCGCTCCCCCTCCCCCGAGGGAGTCGAGAGGGAGAGAGGAGCTGCACAAGCAGTTGTGTGGCATTAAGTGTGTCTGGCTTTGACTTTTCATGCTTAATGGTTAAAACTAAAGCTTTTCAAGTGCACAAGCGAGGCAATCCATCATGTAAGACAAGGATTCCCACATTTTTGAGGTTTCTGACCCCCAAGTAGCAGATACATTACACCATGGTTCCCAAACTTCTATCATATCTTGGACTCCCAAGTACTTGTGGGTACAGAAGTGATACTAAACTATTACCATTCTTGCTGAGGACCCCCAGCACCTTTTCACAGGAGGTCTCCAGTACTGTACCAGTGTTTCAGACCACATTCCGCCCATTTTAGGATTTTTTCCCAGGATTCCCATCTAAGAAGAATTTTGTTGTGTGTCTGCACTGTTGGCGTGTAATCATTTGTTATGCATTATCTCCTAGTGAAGATAATGAGGATGCCTAAGGAGCAAAATTAGCCCCGACTCTTTAATCACATAAGAAAATTCTGTTGCCAATAAACATTCAATGACATTCTGAAGTAAACAAAAGTCAAATTTGGAGTTGTTTTGACCCAGCACCTCGCTTTTTTGCCTTTTGCTGGAAACTTTACCATCTGTGTTGCCCCTGGAAAACCCGCTGTATCACCACTGTTTTGCGTTTGAAATGAGTTTCAGCGAAATGGGAGCTGCAATCCAAATTTATGCCCCCAGACTTAGCCCTTGCACTGGGAACTTCATAAAGTATACTCATAAGATCGCAGCTTGGATTACTCATAACTTGGCTGGATGCAAGTGGTACAGTAAATATTTTGGCAAATGCTCTAAAACGGCCTTGTGCATCACCAAGTAGGTCTACTCATATGGTTGCCCGTTAATTGTTACCAGGCTAAGTAGGGCCTAAAGCGTGTTTGTTTGTGGAAGCCGTGTTGTGAGGGTTGTTTGTGTGCGTTGCAGGCCTAGCTGTCAAATCACGATCACTACTGAATCACAATTCAATCACATGTTTCATAACTGTTTATCATTTAATTCAAACAAATTTGTAGACAAAATTCATATTACATGGTGTTTGACTAAATGCCACAAAGATCTGCCGAGGCTACCAGGCGTGGTAAAAGGCTGTAACTGATCTGCCGGGGCTGCAGCTGGTTTCCCTCCCTGGATGCCAGACTGGCGTGGATCTTCCCTCTCTGAACTCTTGTCACCAGCCGATACGGGCCTTTCAGTGACAATCAGCTGTTTAACAGTCAGTGCTGCCCGCCGATGATACGACCGAGGTGAGGATCTGATTTTACTCAGCAGCTTAGAGAGTGTCGGTCTGCAAGGCCTGCAATGAAACCTTGCCTCACTCTGCATTAAGGAGATGCTAACCCTAACCCTGTCAGATATATTAGTTTAAAATGAGAGTGTTTTAGAGCTCTCTGATGGTCTTAATTTTGAGGAAACACCCAGTCCTTGTAATTTTCTGGCATGAAAACAGCAATTTTAAAGAACAACCAAATAAACTCCAAATAAAAAAGAACAGACTGGTTTATGTAATACTTCACATAAAGTACTTAATAAATCTAAAATACAGAACTTTGTCACAGCAGACCCACATCATATACATTATTATTTTTGTTTTTTTTGTTTTGTTTTGTTATTTTGATCAGCCATTTTGTCTTTCAGATGTCAAATATAATGATAAATGCTCATCGCAAGGTATCAAATGAGGTCTGACCAGCAACCACAAAAAAGATTTAATTTATAATGATATTAAACAAAGAACGGGTTTTTGTAAAACTGTAACCAGCACATGTTTTGCATTACTTGATAAATGACTAATGCAGCCACTTGATTATCAATTTTAATTGACTAACTTTTTGTCAGTCGACTCAAAAGTTAATTGTCTAATTGTTTCAGCACTGCTAGTGTGACTGCCTGAGAAAAACATGATAATTTAGAAATGATTACAATTTGAGCACTGTGTTTTTGCAAACAAACTCTTTAGTACGGTCACAAAATATCAGCTGTTGACATTTTCTGATGTAAAAATGCTGGTATCAGCCTTTATGTTCCCTCACACATCACCTGACCTCTGTGGTGACAATCAGAGGCCAGGGTCTTGACCGCAGCCCCTCTAGACATGTTGTAAATGCTACAAGGAATATTTTCAGAACAGACGGAGTGATAACTGTTTTTAGACCCTTGAGGTCAAAGGTCAAGCGAACTGTTAATGTAGTGCACTTAGCGTAGGTAAATCAGCAAGGTGCTTATCTTTTGTTTTAGTGGGTTTAGAGGGTGGATTTCGCTGGGCAGGGCCTTGTCAAAGCTACGCCTCTAATTAAAACAAACTGTCTCAGTCAAGTGAATCACAGCTTTTGCACTAACAGCTTATTGACAAGACCGGATGATTCAGAATGAGCAATAAATAAGTGGTACTGAGAGGAGTCCATATTTCCACCAGCAGTGTACTTTACTCCCACTTGGGTGCTCCAGTTTTGAACTTGGCTTATCTGTGAAAGCTGGGGAATTTAATGTTGGTGCTGTTTATTTGACTGTGTCTCATGCACACGCACACGCACACGCACACGCACACGCACACACGCACGCACACACCATGAGGCGGCGTTCAGAGTTTCCACTGAGCACTGACCCCGTATGACTCCTTTGGTTACAGACATTATTATAATTATTATTATTTTTCACTCTTACCATATTGCAGAGTGCTATCTCTGCTTATTTCATAAAGGAAATTCTTGGCAACATGTTGGTGGAGGTGAATGATTTATCCATGTGATTTAATGTAACTTCTGCACATAAACTCTCATAATACATACATTTTAATTAGCAGATAGGGCTTGTTTCGAGTTTTAATCAACACATTCATGTCTATCTTGTTGCTTTTAGGTAAATGAATGTATATAAGAAAGGTTGTGGCTAGGCTCAAAGGTATTGAAAAACATTTTTTCACAGATTTTGCAGAGCATTTTCCAGAATAAAGCACTAGATGGTGCTTGTATTCTTCCCTGGTGTTGTGTGTGTGTGTGTGTGTGTGTGTGTGTGTGTGCAAGTGTGCATGTGTGTGTGTCAAAGAGAGAGGTGATGTAGGTTGGATGCAGACAGATTTGCGTAGAAAATGTCTTACTAAAGGACTCACACACATGCACACACACACACACACACACACACACACACACCCACCCACCCACACACACACACACACAAGCTGCAAATGAAAAACTGTACTTTCTACTTCTGATTTGGATCTTTTGGAAGCATTTTATCAATACAGAGTATTGGCGTGGCCAGTCAACTAAGTTTGTTTGACTGAAAGTCAGAAATTATTTTGAACAATCAACCTGCAGTCAAAGCCTCCACTTGCCTGGATAAATTAAAATCATCATCAGCGGCAGAAATGAAGCCACCGCTAATGTTAGATGCTTGACATTAAGTGCACCTGCAAAATGTTTCATTTTTCATGCAAATTCATTCTCGTTTCCTAATTCAAGTGCTGCTCTGCTAATAACACAAAGAAATATGAAAAAAAGACCTTGAATGTCCAATTAATTTAAGTGGTGGATGAAGTTTGCTGAACACACAAAAGCTATTAATTACATATATATATATATTAAAAAATGTGTGATATTGAGCTCTTATGAAATATCAGATTTCTGCCAGTCATGATTTCTACTGTTGGTGTGATGAAGGTTCCACAGCTACATAAAAACAGTCAGTAAAACTGCAATAAAATGTTATTGCCTTTGCACATTTAATTTAATCATTTAATTATTCAGTTAACTTTTTTTTGTAATTCTGCCTTTCTTGTCTTAAGGAGCTGCTAATCCATTTAGGAGGATTTCATTAGCCAGTGTTTCAGCAGCTTTAGTGTCTCATGATGGTCTCAATGCTCTTTCAGAGGCTTTTTCACACTGACAAGAGTAATAATCTAGGAGAAACAGCGAATAATAAACATGATTTTTTTTTTTTTTTTTTTTTTTTTTTTGGATGTAAGGTGGTCATATGTAGGTCTAAAAGTACTTTTATCAGCCTGCAGAAACTCACTTTTGTTTAAATGCTATACAATAATATATATAAAAAAAACAACAACTCCCTGACAGCATCACATTCATTCTCTAGATTAATATGTTTGTTGTCACACCACACACACACACACACACACACACACACACACACCGTAAAGCACACTCAGGCCTACAGGCTATTGTCATATTAGCAGCATAACTGTTGTCAATGTTAAAGAGGTTAACTGGAACCGCCAGTATGGATGTAACGGCGATTTAATCAACAGTTAGCTGCGTTTCATGCCTCCCCTTAATGCATTCAGCTAATCTTGGGGGTATCCCCATTGCTCTGTCAAGCGAGCTGTGTCATATCACGCTGCCATGGAAATCCACGCCCGGGGGCCACCATCTACTGCCCATCTAAAAGTCACCATAACACCCTCTGTCACACTGAATGTTAGCATTTCTCAGATGTGATAGTTAGACCACGGCATAAAGGGCATGGATGTGTCACGTTCGATTTGAATATGAGGCATCAGCCCGCCGCCACCTCTCGTTTTTAACCGTTCCCTCTCTCCTCTTCCTCGGCAAGCTTTTCCAAGCCATGTCACGGCGGCAGGAAAATGCCCAAGGCTGCGTGAGGAGGAGAGAGGAGGAACGGTTTATCCCTGATTCTCCAAGCAAGCTCCGTTCTCTCCCAGCAGCCCATCTCTTCACCTAACTACCTACCGCCTTCCTCTGTTTATTGGTTACGCCTGGGTTGTTTAGAACCAATTAAGGAGCTAATTGTGGAGATTTCTGAGGACCGGGTATTATAGTAAAAAGTAAAGAGCTAATGGCTAATTGCCCAAGCAGCTGCTAGTGTTTATGAAGGAGGAGTGAAGATGCCAGGGGATCCACCAGGCATAGACGACGAAGAGGAGGAGGTGTGTATGCGTATGTGTGCTGGAGGTGGGGGTGGTGGAGGGTGGGGGCCCATCATTCCTGTGGATCCCAAGGATGATTCACGCTGGGCAGATGCCAGGTGAGCGAGACGGGGGGAAGTGTGGAGCTCAACTCAGAATATCGTCTGCATAAATAATAATCACCCCTGATGGCCTCTGGTGCTCCATCTCCACGGAGTCCGTCCTGTCTTCTGTGCTTGTATGTGAAGGGTATATCCCAATGTTTATACCCACACGCTCACACTCACACACACACATACACACACACACGTTCTGCCAGACCCCCCTTTGGGCTAGCAGTGCCTCATGGATGACAGTTAGCATGTGGCAAAGCTCTCTGAAGTGGAAGGGATCCAGGATGCCGGGTTTCTGTGCCAGCTTCGCCAAGCTGGGATTTCACCCATTTCACAGTGTCTGCCAATGGCTGGGACTGTGAATGAAAGCATTTGAAACAATGCCTGGTTCGACAGTGTCAGATCAGTGGGCCTCAGCAGTGGCTAGATTGGGCCTACGGTGATTTGGCGCCTCTCTGAAAGAATCCCAGTGGCCTTTTTGGTCACAAGGGGGGACAGGAAATGCTAAGGGGAGTGCGACTGCACGCTGAACCAGGACTGGATAGTCAAGATGAAGAGGAAGCTGGGGAGAATTGAAGAGGACATTAAAGGAGGGCTTGAGTTCTGGTCATCATCTCAATCTTGAATCCAGATCAGCACAGTCTCAGGCCTTTCTTGAACTAGCTGCTGTGTTAACCAGGTCCTGACTGGAAAAAGCTTATATTTCTGGCAGCAACAACAGCAGTTTGTTTGGAGTGAACAGAAGAAGAACTGGGTAGTTAGAATGAGCTGTGGTTGCTTGGGGTGTAAAGGAATGTAGCTGATCTGTGATCCACACAGATCACCCCCCATGGCACACGTGTGAACCGCAGATCTCTTTGCAAACCTGAACCATCATAGTGAAATAAAGGTTTACTTTTCGTGTTAGTTTTTTAATAGTAATTCCCTAAATCTCGCACAGTTGCAGTTGAAAGATAGATGAAAGGTGTGTGCTGTCTCCTTTTTTTTTTTTTTTTACTTATCCAAAAAAATTATACCATCCATGACTTAAAACCATAATATGATCTGAACTGTGACTTGTGTGATCTATTGCATTACCATGGCAGATGAAGAGTGTCAAACATACAGTAGAAACTCAGACTTCATTTACAGAAAATAGCAGAAAAAAAGCAGAAAAAAAAAATATCACAGCACTGGATACACTGTTCGGTTGACAGGTGATCTCTGGGAGGTGAAGAGCAAACACACTACAGCAATGAATGCTTAGCACCAAAGATGATGCAATAAATAAATAAATTAATTAAATAATCTTTTATACTTTTTTAAAGATAACAGATTCATCACAGTTTCTCCTGTCATGTAGATGATTACTATAGGAATAACTGTAATGAAGCCGCTTAAATGTAGTTTATCTCATTAAACAGTCTCAGTCTTAATTTAGGCCTGACTAATATCATTTTGACTGCAGTTCTGCTTTCGATGCACGACTTTACTGTCACCATTAATGACTTTGCCTCCAGTATGCTAAACCCTTATGTATACTGGATATTCAATGAGAGGTCACGCGGCATCAGAAGGAGAGGAAGGCGTTTTGCAGGATTAAGACACGGCAGCAGCCTTGGAGGAGGGTTAAAGCGAGAGTGCAGAGGGGCGGCGTGTCGGCGTACAGCGTACTGTAGCAGCAGCCTACTTTGACTGCTCATTTATTCTGTTTATAATAGCAAAGCCGATGATAAATGTCCCGCAGAGTGCACATGTGCTAAAATATTCATCAATTGGAGGCCCCTAATTTGCGAAGGAGGAAAACCAATAAATTCAGATGCGAGCGGCAGTCATGTTATATTTATATGAATATGCAAGACCATGGATGGGACATTAAGATTAATCTGGCCTGTATGTGCTTTTAACCAATTTAGATGTTCTGGTGTTGGAGTGAGACGAGTGAGAGGAAAGAGAGAAGGTGCAAAACAAAGTGGCATGTGCTTTGATGCAGCTTCTAGTGGGAATTCAACCAGTTTTTCTAATGACCTTTTACAGCATTTATGTGATATGTCAAGCTGCAAAAAATCAGGACTTCAAATGCGAAAGCCTCTCTGATTAAAGCCAAAGTGAAGATCTGTTTTTTTTTTTTTTTTTGTCTTACAGTAGATATAGTAACACAAAATTAGCTGTCGAGCTGTTTTTGTTCAGCTATTTCCTTCGGAATGAATAAAGTATCTATCTATCTATCTAGCTAAAATTTGATTTGCCATTATCATGAAATCTGACCCAGACGTATTGATTGAGTTTAATTAAGCAACCGGTGCATATTTCAGTGTTTTTTCAAAATTCCTCTCATGCCCTTCATATTTATTTCTCACTGTGGTCTTTGTTTTGCTCTCTCCCACTCTTCCTCTCCCTCTTTTTATTATTATTTTTTTTCTCTGTGTGTGTTTTTCTCACCCTTTCTGCTCAGGTGTGTGGGGGCACGGAGCAGGAGGCGGAGGGGGAGTTACTCCAGCCGTATACCCTGCAGAGCCACTCTCTCCTGGGGTAAGGATGACAGGAAGTCAGCCAGATGGCACGGGGCAGGTCTGCAGCATGTGACCTCCTCTCTGGAGAGAGAGGAAACAGGGAAGAGAGGAGGGAGGAGGGAGGAGCGAGGGTGGTGGCGGTGGGAGGGAAGGAGGTGAGGAGATGGTAGAAAGATGTCAGGAGAGGAGCCGACCGATAGATTTGATGCACCGATATTGGCCTTGGAAAAATAAGCTTTGGAATACTGATTTATGCTCATATTCACCACTGAATAATAATAAATACCCCCACTGCTAGTTGCTATCTCTAAATCATATGACACATTAATGTTCTTGGAAGCTTGTACTTTTGCTGTTTAAAACACTTGGTGTCTGATAGCTCTTTCCTGGGAAAAATCCTCCGCTGCACAGGAAGTGGTGTGTTTCCTGTTTCTGGTTTGTTTGAAATAAATAAGGGAAGAACTGGCTTGTTAGCATGAACAGTAATAGGTTCAGACCAACAACAAAAAGCAACACATACAGAAACTCAAACTCAAACTGTTTGATTGACAGGTGATTTCTGGGAATGCAGTGCAGAAACACCACAGCAAGGAGAGTTTAGCTCCAAAGATGACAATAAAATGTCAAGGTACACTATGCAAAATTGCCAAGGGTAGTCTTTTTGTCAGTTGAGTCCAAAAGTCCTCACTTCAAGCTACTCTTGGAAATTTTGAGTCGTGCACCTTTAAAAAACGTGATGGAGAAAGGTGTTAAGCTGCTAATATTATGATTAATTGTGCAACAGTCTCCTGAAGTAATGATAACACAAACTAGAGTGGTACTGGCCAATATTGGGGCATGATTTGTGTCAAATTCCCCCTCCTTCCAGAGCCAGAGGAGAAATCATATTTTGGAAGCACAAATATGACTCATGCACATCTGCTACAATGCATCTGCAAACTCTGTGTCACTTCAGGTCCCAAGTTAAACAAAAATCCCGTCCAGTGAGTGCACAGCGAGGACCCCTGTGCTGCCTCGGACCATCAGGAAGCCAGTTGGTCTCGCTGACCTGGAAAACACACAGGCCCGTTTTTACCCAGCTGGAAGTCACAGCACAAGTTAACGGCTCCATTTTAGCGCTGACATCTTCGGCATAAACAGGAAAAGAAATGACAAATTTCTCCACTTACTATTAACATTCCCGTACACACACAGATTTGCTCATCACATTGCACAAACTTCCATTTCATGCACAACTCCCACTTTGCCCCCCAAACCAACCCCCCCCCCCTCCCCTCACCCTCCCCTCCTGCCCGGGGTTGCCTTTGATCTAAATTTGGCCCCAGTAGAAGTCTTGTACACAGTCATTTTCATATGGGGGCTTTGAACACACTGATGGAGGGCCCGTTGCTGCCGTGCTCACTTTTATCCTCCGGTTTCTTTTCCCTCGGAAACCGGCGAGCATATGGCGAACACCCCTCGCCGGAGTCTCCTACAACAGGGGGGGACCGTATTCCAATTTCTGCATCCTGTCAGCGTTGAAATCCCTGGACACCCCTCCTCCCCTTCCACCACCACCGCACACACACACACACCGTCTCCACCCCCCGCAGCCCTCCTAAGATCTCCTCTCCCCTGACTCCCTCCGTCACTCTGGGTTTAGACGTGTTAGAAATTAGTTACACCGGTGCGGTTATGACAGCGGCGGTTACCACGCACTTTTAACTGATAGACTCAAGAGGCTGTTCAATATCTAAGAGGCAGTGAGCCTGAAAAAGTAGCAATTTGAAGATAAATTGCACTATACAATAGCTTTAATATTTGGAAAATACCGCCCACTTGATCACTTGATCTCACCAAAGCCACCCACCTTTGTGTCTGAATGGATGTAAGTGCTTGCCCAGGTGTTACAGCACCCGAGACATGAGGGCTTTTTGACATCATACTGTAGTTACACGAGATCCTGTTAATATCTTCAATATTACAGAAAATGCAGATCAAATTTTTCATTTCTCCAAAATGCGTTCTGGGACATGAAGATCACCTTTCACTCGCTGTTCTTTCACTTTGCTGAAACAGGAACCTGCCCATTGTTCGCTAACAGAGAGCTACAGTCTGTTGGCCTTCGCGTCTCAAACCGAGGACCCGTCATCCGCTGCCAAGACGCCCCTCCGAAGACAACGACCAAAGCAGATCCGCTGTATCACAGTCTTGTTTTTCGAAGAGCTTTGAGTGAATTGAATACCTTTTGAAAATAATGTTCCCCCGGCGCTCCCAAAGAGTTGAATCTGGGAGTTGTGTTACTCCCGCGAAGATGTGTGGACACGGGACGGCGATTTGACAAAGTCAGCGTTTGCCACAAAGCTGTTAATGAAATTTTGAGGCTTAATTGGGGGAAATCCTTTTTTTTTCTCACTTGTAATTAATGCCAGGGAAAAGTCCTATTAATTTGGGGGATTCATAAGGATTGGAGATGCTCAAAGGAGTTGAAAACGATCAAAGAAGCACTGGGAATTTGATATCGTGACTGAGATGGATTATTTCATATTTTAACACGGCTTTGTTGATAGGACTTCTAAAAATGCTGCACGCTGTAGATCATGGTTTCATATGAAATCAAATATGTACCAATTTAAAATCCTCTCAGGACCAAAATGACAGAATAAACTCCTATTAAAATGATGCAAACCGCATTTAATTACAGTAATTTCACCTTAAAATGAAATCAAATTTAACAAAACACTAATTTGGACTCGCTTGGTTTCTAGGGACGGAGATTGTTATCCATCCATTGTTAAATCCTTTTCTCATGAGAGCCGTTACACTGTAAATACATGAAATAATATACTCTATACTCCAGACGCGATGCAGCATTTATCTCATTAACATTTTCTACATGTTTACAGTCATTGTCTTCCTTTTTTTTTTTTTTTTTTTTTTTTTTTGCGTTAAACAAAACCGTGTTACAGTGCAAGTGCTGCCGGGGTTGTTTTCATGCTTTTATCTTAAACACATTCTTCCCAGATTGTACAGCCCTAGAAACTGGTAATTACCATAGATTATCACCACCGCAAGCTCCACCGCTAGGGTTGCCATGTTTGAGGTAATTATATCACTCCCGAGTTGTCTGTGTAATCTCTTAACAGTGATGCAGCCCTGCATTTGTGGGAGCCTTGACACAAACATAGAACTGTTTTAATTCGTCTTTTTGGCCCCTGGGGTTCTCAGATGACGACAATAATCTAAAGACACAAGAGTTGTTTGTTAGGTCTGTTGTCTGGGCGATGTTGTTTGTGACCCCGTAGCTTAGCCGAGGAATTTGGTGAAAAGCTCCAAATACAAAAACATACTCAACATAATATGTATATATGTACACAAACACACACGCACAGCGATTTTCCTCAGAGAGTAACATTTTTATTTTCAGCTAACCAAACTGTTTTTCACCTTAGCAAATGGCTGTGGTTAACGATCTTAACCACTAACCCACAGCTAAATTTTAGTTAGCCCAGACTTTAAAACCTTTCTTCACAAATCAGTTTTTTAATGAAACCGACAAACCTTTGGGATGATTTTTTCTATTTTACAACCTCCCCTCTCCTTTACCCCTGTCCCATTTGAGGGCCTCGGGATTGTAAACAGAGCAGCCATGTTGAGACACATCAGACGCTCGGCGTGCACCACAGACACCATTATCATTCCAGCGCTTATTTCAGCGGACTGTGATATTGTGCTGCGTTTGTTTCCGTGTTTGGTGTTGTCTGTTTCCATCGCGCCAGCTGTTGGGTTATTTATAACTGTGGTTGCTGATCTAAATGAGCTAGTAATTAGGCAGCAACGCTTTTGAGAAGACATCCGTTCCCTCCCATCCATCCATCCCTCCCTCCCTCCTTTCCTCCTCCTCTCCCACTCTTCATCTCTCCCTTCCTCCGTCGCTCCCTGCTGTCCCCAAACAGACCAGGAGACGAGCGAGAGATAAAGGGGAGACTTGACTTGTCTGAATAATTGAAGGGGTTTTTACAAGTGCAACAGCTCACTATCTGACCCCATAAAGGCAAAGCACAGGGTCCTGTCAGAGCTAAACAGCTGCACACACACACACACACACACACTTCAGGGTTACATATCGTTGCTCTGGTGCACAAACATTCAGAGAGAGATACATAATCATGCTCTTTCTCACACAGTTGTGTCATTAGGTCTGAGGCCACACCTAAAGAGGCCACAAAGCTTTTAATCGGCTGCAGCTGGCAGCGGCGTCTAATGTTAGCGTGCTGCTGACACGCTAAAATCTCACCCTGTAACCTTTCCAAAGAGAACAACAAAACCCAACTACTGTTGTGGCTCCGGCAGACACCAGAGGACTTGTGTTTGTGTGTTTTCCCTTATCCCTCCCCACACACACATTCACACACACACACACACACACACACACACACACGCACACATCACTACAAAAGCGGCCCAGGAAGGCAGAAACATGCCTGTGAGCCGGGTCTCCCCTCTCTCCGGCGAGCACCCCCTTTACCTCATGCTAATTTCCAACTTTCAAAGCTTGTAAACTTTATCTAATTATACACGAGTCGATAGACTCCCTCGCCCAGATTTTTGGCAGGTTGCGGAGTTAATTTATGAAAAACAAATCTGAAATATGCAGATGTCTTTTGTTTGAAGCAGCTGTTAGGTCCTGTTGCCAGGTTTCAATCAGGCGATCTCGGGGGACGCCCGCGTGTGCGATCTGTGGCCAAGTGCCCCCCGTTTGATGTCTGACAGGGACGGAGCGACCAGGCTGAAGCACGGGTGCTCGCCCACAGCCAGCGGACAGTTACTGTATCAGGTGTGTGTGTGTGTGTGTGTGTGTTTATACATTCATTCTTTTATTTTTAAGGAATCAGCCACCGATTAATATAGGACACTGTATGTTTGGGGGATTTTGTTTTTCCAAGCAGCTGTAGAAACACAATTAGGAATAATGAGAAATACATTTCACAGACGCAGATGATTCTGTGATCTCAGTCTTAATACATTTTGGGAGGACACACAGGCTCAGTTTGTTCTGTTGCATTCCCTTTCACATCAGCAGCATAGATTCAGTTTGACCTGTGAACTTTTTATTGTGAGCTGCTCTTTCGGTCAGCTCCGAGATTATATTCTGTGCTTTGAAACAGGAAGTAACTCCGATGTAACGTGCCCTTGAAGCAAGCATCTCGCCGACTTGAGAAACGCGGGCGGAGCACGGTCGGAAGTTGAGAGCGGGAGCATCTTTCAGCTGGCCAGCTTTTAACCATCGGGATGCCAAGGCATATTTGCATCGAGCGTGTTCTGACAAACACTGTCAGCTGTATTCATTGCTAATTTATGGCGCTCATTAAACGACGCGGAACACACAAAAAATTGGAGCAATTATCATTTATCTTGATATATTATTTACTAGGGATCATTTTCTTGCTTAGTTGGGGACTGGGGTGAGAGAGACTGAGGAGCGGAGTGTGTGTGTATGTGTGTGTGTGTGTGTGTGTGTGTGTGTGCATGAGTCTGCGTGTGTGTTGAGGGGGGGGGTGAGGGAAGAAGGACCACAGGGGTTTGGAGACAGCTGGCACGAGAGAGGCAGTGAGAGATAGAAAGAGACAGGGAGGAGAGGAGAGGGGAAGACGAGAAGGAGACAAGGATAAGAGTGCAGGAAGTGGTGGGAATTTTTTTTTTTTTTTTTTACAACATACATTTATTTAAAGGTGCACCAAGCCATTTTTGATGAAAAAATATGAACCACAACATGTCTGCAGAACATCCCACCCGCTTTAAATGAGACCTCATCGATTCATCACATCAGCCCAAATAAAATTGTTGCACAGGGAAATTTTCTTTGTGCATGGAGAAATCCAAACTTTTCACATCAATAAATTGTTAATAATTTTGAATCTTATGGCTAAGAAGAGCTGCAGCCTTTACTTTAAAATACTAGATATAGCACCTTTAAGCTGCAATAAACATCTCTGTTGTGCTCAAGTATGGCTTTGTGTATTTCCCAGTTTGCTGTGTGAGTTTACTGAAGGCGGTTCGACTGGAACAAAACTTGGGAGGTTGATTACAGAAGAAACGTCTGTCAAATTATTGATGGCAGGCGTGTTTGTGATACTCGAGCAGCAATAGATGATCTTCCCGTTGTGTCTATGCAAGAATCATGAACTGCTCTCGTCATTCTGCTCCTCATTACGGGCAGAGCTGGCTGTTAGTCATAACAATGTCACCGGGATGGCACTGTAATTAACATTATGAATATTTTTCACCAGTGCCTCGTTTGCTTTCTCCACGCCCTTTCCATCCTTCACTCACACTTTCAATCAGTCTGTGTCTGTTTTTTTTTTTTTTTTTGGGCTCTGCCAGATTCTTTTTTCCACTTCCATCCCTTTACTTTCTCTATATGTGTTTGTCTGCTTTTCTCTTTCTTTCTCACTCTCTCATCTAGGTGTCTGCATCCAAGCTCTGTTCTCTTTTTATGATCACTTTCCATCTCAATCCCTCCTTTTTCTCTCATAGTCTCTCTCTCTCTCTCCCTTTCTTCCTGTCGCCTGGTTATGCGTCTCCAAGTTTTTTCTTCCTTTTGTGGCTTGGTGACAGATGCCTAATTGAATGATGAATGTCCCTTTATTACGCTCTAATTGAACTGCCAGCTCTTTGATTGGTCGGCGCGCATGCGGCTTGGCTCGTCTGATTGGTTGGATGGCTTGTGTTGCGGGTTCAGGGGTGGGGTGGGGTTGGATGAGCGCAAGTGGCGGCTGGCGGCAGTGGCAGCCTTACTCTCCATCTGTTTCCTCACACACATGCACACACACACACGCTCACACACACACACACACACACACACACACACACACACACACACACACACACACACACTGTGAGTGGTGCAAACGACCCCCCATCATCCCAACCTTTCTTCTCACCTCTTACTCAGGGGAATGGTGTGTGTGTGTGTGTGTATGTGTGTGTCTGTGTGCGTGTGTCACGGGGTGTACAGAGTCTTGTGAATCTTAATAAATTATGCTAATAGCTACCATTGGAGGGGTATGTTCATGTATTTTGTATTTTAGGGTACTTTGATGATTGACGTTTTGACATTGAGGTCCGGTGCCTCTGTCCCGTCTGATGTAGGCGTGTGCTCTGATCCAGTTACAGCTGCTGGGGGACTCGTATGGACCCAGAATCCATGATCGGGGAAACAACACATCTTGAAATCTGCTGCCTAAGCAACATGAAACAAAACAATACTGCACTGCTGTACGTCAGTCGGCTTTGTTGACTACCGCTGCTGCTATTAGCGCTGCAGTAAACACCTACTGTATCCAGCTGCAATTCAAAAGCACAAACTGATGACCTTTGGAGGAAACCTTTGGAAGGTGTTTGTGTCATGCTCTCTTTGTGCTCTGTGCTCGTTGTGCCAGCTGAGCTCAAGCAGCGGCTGCAAGAAATGACCACCCACTTTTTAATTCCCAATTGCTACTGAAAAATTGATGTTTTATTTGTTTTGGGGTTTTTTTGCGAGTCTTTACCAAGTCGGTTTTGTTAATGTGCCAATTTTTCTTAACAAGACAGAAAAAAAGTGAATGTTTTTTTTGCTAAATTTCATCCCCCACTAACTACAGCTGTAACCTCGACCACCAGGGCTAGGTGTCCAGATACATATCCGATTACGACTATGATGCAGTTGGCTCAGGCCTCTGTTTTTTAGCTCGTCTTCCCCGCAGTACAATGCATTACACCTCCCCCTCCTGCTTCTCCTCCTCTATCCATGCAATCTCACACATGCGTTCATCTCACACACAAGCGCAGACACATAGATGCACTTACATGCATGAAAATTCAGGTAACCTGTGCCCGAACACACACAAACACACTTTTATACACCCTTTCCTGCACATACACACATCCAGCCCCACTACACACACACATACACACTGGTGGGTGTCTTGGTCCGGCCCTGACCTGACAAGCGGCCGATGAAGATTAATGCGTCCTCTCTGAGTGACAGGCTGGGGAATTGAAGGGCAGAGGGCCTCGTTAATCAAGGCCCTGACAGGTGCCATTCAGGCCCTCTGAACAACTGCAACTCCCACCTCCCACACACCACACACACACACACACACACACACACACACACACACAGGCACTCATAAAGACACAACCACAAGGCCTCACAAAAGCAACCTAGTAAGCACCTACACCAAAGCGCGCACACACACACACACACACACACATTCATTCTATCACAGACCTCACTCTCTTTCCTCCTTTTCCCAATTGCATCTACTTTTCCAGTCGAAATGGCCGGCGTTAAACAGAAGCAGACTTAATCATGCACTGCCAGAATTAAAACTCATTCCTCAGAGCCTTGCTGGTGGGACGAAAATAAGAAAATCAATCGGGCGCTTGGCAGGCCTGCCCATACTCGCTGACTACGGGTCTTTCTGCTCTCATTTGCAGGGGCCTTGGAGCTGAAGGGGCCTGAGCGGGGCCAGGCGTTATGGGGGAATCATTCATTATAATTTACCAATAATGCCAAGTCCCAGGATCATTACTGGCCAACCATTAATGATAAATTCTCTAATACTGGCTGTAATTCTTCTTGGATTCCGGTCCGGAGGAGTGGAGGGGAGGATGCTTTTGAGAAATGGGTTTGTCTGCTGTTAAACCATCTCACTTAATAAATATATTGTTTGAGGGGGAAGCGGGGGAAGCATTTCCATGTGTTTTTAGTGTAGCTGCATGTTTGCTTTCTCTTAATGAAACCACCTATGAACCAGACCGAGCAGGTGAATCCAGGTGAAAGCCACGGTCCCTTGCTGATGTCGCCTATTAAATCCACTTCAGTCAAGAGAGGGGATCAGACGGGTCAAAAAGGGATTTTTAAACCTTGAGATAATTGAGGTATGCATTGCACAGAAGTGTGTGGATTTCAATCCTGAACGCCAGTCCTGATATTTTCTCTATTGTGTTGCGTTCACATTTTAAGAAAAGTGCTGAGATGTCGATGCTGAGAAGGACATGAAGTTTGGGAGGTAGGGGATTAACCAAGATAAATGTAAAAATGCCTGCTTGCCCCAACATTTAACTATGGCAACCTTCCAGCATAACATTAAATTCATCCCATATATATATGACGAATTTATGTTTTTATAATTACGAGGGGTATAAGAGAGACTCTTTGAGTCATTCTGCCTCGAACTCGATAAGCTTCAAGTGGTAATAACGAAGACAGAGGCGCGTTTCATGATTTCTGCTCGGCGATAAAACAAAGACCTTATATCTCTTTACCTGCTTCTGAATGCTCCAGTGAGCCTGAGTTAGTTTTTCCAGTCTGCTTTTATTAGCTAATGGAACTTAATATTTCATGAGCTATTAATGGAAGCCGGGCTCGTAATTAGTATTGTGTCAGAGAAATACGGGCATGTATCTTCATTAGGCATCAGAGCAAGTCTTTTCATCTTCATTACAACCCCTCCGCATCATTTTTCACTCTCTTATTACGCCCCTCTTTTTGTTACCTGCTTGTTGGCGCGTGTTCGTTATGCTTTGAGATGGCGGTCTGTGGGGCGGGTAGGAAAACATGACGATCTTTGGAAGATGTCGAGTAACGATCCTGGGTGACGCTCTCGAATCGGTTCTCCGCGAGATCTTCAGGGCCGGCTCTTTCCCTGATTAAGATGCACATCCTTCTTATTTCAGCTTTAGTGTGAAAAAATCCAATAATGATGCCACCGAAACCGCTCATTATTTTATTCAGAGCGGGCAGTTGGTGCAGCTGTTACTCTGTCATTGACAAAACACATTGTCGTCCTCTGATGCTTAAAATAGACGCGGATAGAGATGAGAGACGTGTTAAGCAAATCGTGTTCAGATCGTTCAGCGCATAAGCTCGCCATCTCAGGAACGCGGGCACACAGTTAATGACAGACAAGTCCATTGACCTTTGGACACTATACTCACTGTAATTGTATTTGAAATGTCAAGCTCCTATGTAATAAACCATGGATTTGCCTGTAGATGGTGTTTTGACAGGACAAATTACCCCCAGGATGATAACAGAGGTATTTTCTCAAGCCTTTTGATTTCTTTTACATGGATGCATAAAGTCCCGCAACACCTGTGATAACAGTATTTATGATAAAAAAAAAACAACCTCAAATCCTGCCTTGAACTCTTCTCTATAAGTGCACCACGTGCAACAGATAGCCTTGAAAAACACCGTCATCTTTCATATCCCCGAAATGCCCATCTGTCTTTTTTTTTTTTTTTTTTTTACTTTCCAGCAGTCATGTGTGATTGTTACGCGTTTATCGCTGCTCATATCAAGGGAACACAGACGGCAATTTCCAGCCAAAGGCCTCAAGGGCGCGCGTCATTGTAAGACAGCCATCGCTCTTTACCGTGGCGATTCATGGGGCCTCTATTTCCAGTTGTATTATCTTAATTGTCCTGGCAAGTATGTTCAGCGGTTATATTATCAATTTATGGCCCCTCTTGCCACCCCATTAATCCAGCCGTTAAAACACTGTAACCAGTGGCTCAAAGTCTCTGCGAAAGAAGCATAAACCTGTCCCAGTATCGCCGGTGGCGCTGGATGCAAGATAGTGCTCCTTAGGAAGAGGACAGAGGAGGGAGGGGTACTGGGTGCAGGGCTTGAGTGTGTTTGTAGGGGTACATTCAAAAAGTCCATGCAAAAGTCACAAATTTCTTGAACCTTTTTCACTGGAAATGTACATAAAAGTCTGCACTGTTACAGGACCATATCAGTGATTTAGCATGTGTAGCATATTGACAAAATGTATATGCTTCACGTTTCTGCTGAGCTTTTCCTAAAGCAAACAGTCATATTTTAGGGATCTTTATCTTACCTTTGATCCAGACATTGGTTCCCAATCATTAAACTACAATATGAACATGAACTTTCAAACTTTCTTCACTTCAGTGTTCCATCACTGTAATAAAGTCATCCACATTTGTTTTCCTAAAAACAGCTGCACTGTTGCGTTTTGATGACTGGAAATTTCGCAGACTGAAGATGAAAATCAAGGGATTTCGATTTTGATTTAGATTTTTTGGCCCAAACATTGAAAATCACTGCTATGGCCCTTTAACTGCTAAAACTTCAGTACCTGTGTGTTTATCAAAATAAAGGAGTAACGTATTCTTGGCACAAGGCATTTCTAGTTATTTTGACTGGAAATCAACATTCTTGAAATGAAAATAGCAGTGTTAAGTGACAGACCTGAGAATGCCTCTGCTGACCAATCTGAATTGAATATTCGACAAAGTCATGTCGTAGCTCTGCTTTCCATCTCATAGGCTGTCAAAATGTTAGCAGACAGTGCTGAAATGCTAAAAGTATATTAAACTTTTTGTATTGTAGATGGATGAAGGTGTCCTTTGGGAAAGTACTGTACTGTCTATTGTGTGAGCCTGTTGTTTGAAACTGTTGACTACATATGGTTAGAGTTGTGGGGGACAGTGTTTTGGCACACACACACACACACACACACACACAGCCTCTAGGTGATGTCATATGCCATAGGTCAAAGGTCCAATGCCTGATCCAATTACAGGCCTGTCATATACTGCACATGATCCAGATGACTAAAAAGACACCTGCTCTTCTACGGAGCTCCCCTCTTCCTCTGAGACTCATGCACAAATCAGCAGGAGGAACAGCAGCTCCAGGAAATCATTTTGCAGAACGTAAAATAACAAAACGCTCTGAGCCAAAATGAGACACCCACCATTTGAAAGCACACAAACAGAACTGGTGCTCTTACAATGGAAGTCAACAGCACAGATTTAAAACCAATCACGGTACTTTTTAAAGGATGGCATGTTTGCCTCTGGTTGACAAAGACATCACCTTTACTGTCGAGATACTGAATGATAAAGATTATTTCCCCACAATTGATAAGGAATATTTGTAAACTTGTTATATCGCTGCTGCCATGTAAAAACAATTACCTGGTCCTGTATGGGATTAGAAAATTCTACAACCCCTTGGGTATCTGAAATGCTTTCAAAACCCATGAGATAAACTTAGACATGCATGGTGGTCAGAGGCGATTTTCTTCATTCCTCAAAAACTGATATTTTGGAGATATTTGCCAATATAGAAGACTCAAGCGCCTCGCTTGTGTGTTTGTTTGTGTGCATGTGTGTCTGGGTGTATCTATATTGCCTCCATCCCTCTCCAACCTCTTCGCATCTCCAGGCTGAAAACTGCACCAGCAGTAATTGCCTGACCTTTACGGCAGCAAGATAGTCTCATTAAGCCTGATGGATAATGATGGCGCCTCTCCATGCTACGTGAACCTCTGTGATAATGAAACAACAGAACAGCCCTGCTGCTCCACTGGGGGGTCACGGGAGAAGGCTGATAACCCAGAGAGAGCAGCCCATTTCTGGCTAACGACAAGAACCACAGCCCCCTGTAGTGTCACCCTTCTCCCCGTACGCCCACATGGGAGATGGCGATGTCACGGTAATGCACTGTCCCCGTCTCAATTTCATATTCCTGGGCTTGATTTGAGACCTTGATATTCCCAGGTTGGTAGATGTTCCTGCAGGTGGAAGGCAGAGATTCTGCAGTGAGAGTATTCATATGCATATTAAAGGGGAATACCGCTGTCATTTAGAGTTATAGCCCATTTACCTCTGCTGGTGTCTAGTTTACATTTCCTCCATCATTCTAGACCGCTGTCCCGGCTAACAAAGATACCTCCAATAAAAAAAAGACATGGATGTGGCAATAAAGTTTGTATGGTGACATGTTTTTTGAGGGATTATTTCTTGGTGGAGACTTCCATTTCTTCCTGTGAGTATCAGGCAGTTGACAGGAAGGAGAACATAAAATAAAAATAATGTAGCTCCTACACAATGAATTAACGATGAAACCAAAACTCTGATAAAATCAAATAAAGGCCTCATGTTGGAGTGGATTATTTAATTATTATTATTATTTACTAGGCAATTTTGTGTGTTTAAGTAGATGTTTTATGCTGTAAAAACAAATGGCTTCTTTTGACTGGAAGAAACCTGCACCGACTGTGTGCAGACATCAGCAGTGAGCGTGGAGAGGGGCAACCTACATTTGTGGCCCAGACTTTTTTTTTGTGAGTCTGTGAGTTGGTGCATTTAGATATTTTCTTTATGACTGATTAGGTCATATTCCAGTTATGAGAAAATGTAACATGAAAGCTGGGATAGGACATTTTTAGTGGGATGAAGTGTATGAAAACCTTTGATCTTGTTTACTGTTGGTTTGAGCAGTTTGTTTAAGTTTTGTTAGGCCTACAGGATGATATTCAGAAAATTCTTGAGATATAATAATAATAATAATAATAATAATAATAATAATAAGAGTTTGACCTCAGCCAGGACAGATTATTCAGTTCATATAAAAACATTCATTTGTATTTTTAATGTGAGAATGGGAGCAAGCATGTAATTTTATACCACAGGCTTTGTGATGTCTGACATTAATACAGGAATTAACACAGAAGTATGGTGCTGTATTCTGATATTGAATTGATGTGTAGACACACAGGCACATTAACACCACAAAAGAGAGAGTTAACACTCACCTTTATGATCATCATTATTCAGCATCTTTTTAAAAATATAATTGACAGACAATATTATTTAATTGAATTTTTTACAGTGTTACAGACTCAAACTGGTAAAGAGTAATCACCAGGATCAGTTATGATTTCAAATTATATCATCCATCCATCTACTAAAACATCTAATTGAACAATGGTGTCATAGTGATTCATTGTTTTTGTGGTGGGGACTATTTAAACATATTTAAATAATGTTCAGTGGTCAGTGGATCTAAGGTTGATATTTTTATGTGTGATGATGACTGTCCACCGGTGAAACTTTATGTGTATTCACATGTTTTTATTACCATGTGCATTAGTCCATTTTTATTAGAGTGCTTTATTTTGCAGTGATTAAAGTGTGTGTGCAACTCTTGGGAGAGCAGGCAGTTTGGGTTAAAAGATCCAAATAAAGGAAAAAACAAATGAAAGCATCAAACCATCATCCCCACCTATTCTACACGTCCAGTCTTGTTACAGTTTGTATCTGTTAACTTGGCCTTAGGGAGTTTGGATAGAGGTAGGAGGATGTAGTTGGTGGGATGGGGTGGGAGGTGGGGCTAGATGTCCCAGCCAGGCAGCCAAAGCCAGCAGGGGGTGCTGACACCCTGATAACCATGTGCTGTACCCGTCCGCCCCCCGCCCCCACCTCCATCCCCCCTCCCGCCTCAGCTCCTGTCTCAGCTCCCACCCCTCCTCCTCCTCTTCCTCCTCCTCCTCCTTCCTCTCTGTGAATGTGGGTTGTGGTCCACAGCCTCTCTGGCTCTGGGAATATGTGGATATTCAAGCTTGTTGGATGTTAAACTGACTGCAGTGTGTTTGGTGTTGACACAGAGCACGCTGCCGAAGATGGAGGAAGACGCCAAACTGCATAGCATTTTTTTTTCCTCTGATTCATCGCTAATAAATTGTTATTCACATGAACTGAGTCTAATTAGAGCTTAAATCAGTGAGTGTAGTACGTGGACAGTAATAGGTCTTTGTAATTCTCTTTATTTCATCAGGTCATTCTGGGTGATCTCTCTGTTTTTTCAGTGTAGAACAAAAGATGTAAGTTAGTGGGTAATTTGTATTGGTATCATTTGTTTAATGGCTTCAATTCCATGTCTCATGTTTTTCTTTATTTTCCACAAAACTTGCAACTGGCTTGTCAGCAATATAGAATAGAATAACAAAGGATGATCTTCTACTTATGTGATATATATACAACATGAGGTCACATATTCACTATAAATACATTATAGTC
Organism: Myripristis murdjan; assembly: GCF_902150065.1. Classification (NCBI taxonomy): domain Eukaryota; kingdom Metazoa; phylum Chordata; class Actinopteri; order Holocentriformes; family Holocentridae; genus Myripristis; species Myripristis murdjan. The sequence goes on along the minus strand of NC_043994.1, from coordinate 11,185,823 downwards.
ATAATCAAATAAGCAGAAAAATATTACCACTGTCTGTTCATGAAAAATCAAATAGTAGCTATACGGCCAATAATTTAATCCCTATTAAAATTCAAATCATTCCATAACCAAAGTATTTTATTCTAAAACATGACTTTTACGCATGCTATTTTTTAAATTAGTGAATTCCCATGACATTTAATTTAATTACATTATTTTACGTATCACTTAAATTGTTGCAGTCTAGCAGAATCAAATGAATATATAAAAGCTATACAATTATGGATATATGGTTCATGGAAGATGGACACTATAAATGACTATTACATTTAGGGAGCAAAGAGTATTCATGAAATCAAGCTATAATTCTATACAAAAAAACTATCCAAAGTGGATCTAAATTTGAAAGTTCAATATCCTGAATAATCTGCCTTATAAAAAGTATTCAGGTTCGTTTTTTTTTTTTTTTTAATCACATAATCTCCTAAAAATTAATTTAAAAGAAAAACAGGGTGTACTTTATGAAATATGAGTATCAAGTATTGCAGTTATTAGTGATAACTTCTGTGTTCTGTACAGTTCATCCAAAGTGCCTGCTTCACATGCAGAAATACACTATATTGATTATTTCTCTGTTGACATTTTCTTGGTGATAAATGCATCTGGCATTTAAACTGCAAATTAGACTGAACCAATCATTTATATGCATGCACCTCTCTTAATATATTACCCTCAGTGAGCTGTGGTGCTTGACTTTCAGTTCATTTCAGTATTCTGCACATTTTAAAAGGAAGTAAAAAGCTAGGGTTTGAATAAAATGTGATCCTATGTTTCATGACAGATATTCAGTTATATTGTAGCCTAAAATTTATTTATTCATAATTACTGATGCATTGTTGCCGTTATGAGCAAATTTTATATATTGTGGGCTCATTAAACTCTATAGTGCTGTGACAAATGACATGTAGAGCATTTAAGTGAAAATTTGCTTATTCACATTTTTTAGCTGCATGATAGCAATATTTCATTGGTGAGCTCATTTGAGACATATTGGAAAGGATACTGAGCATATTTAGCTAGGGAAATGAGAAAAAAAAAATATTCCAGGGAATGCACACAAAAATTAATCTCAATGGACTGTATTGCAAATGAGCAGCAGCAGGGAAGCAAAGTGAAGAGGGTGTGTAGCCCAGGTTTGTGCCATTTCTCCCCTGCTGCTTCTTTTTGCAATACATGCATTTAGATTTTTTCTGTCTGGTCTTCTCATTTTTCCTCTCCTCTCCTTTTCTCGTCAGTCCATGCAAAGTCAAACTGGTGCACAAGGACTTTGACACAATTTAGATTTCAAAGGAAAGTCACAACATTACATTGGACACATTGATAAGTGGCCAGAATGATGACAATTTACCTAGTGCTATTTATGTCATATTACCACTTGATGAGATTGTTATTATCTTTTGTGTTGTTTGTCAAAATTTTGATATTTTGCCTACTTTCACTGCAGTGAAAGTCAGCATTTTAAGTAACACTTACTTGAGCTGTCAATTATATTTTTTAAAAAGTATGGGTTTTAAAATAATTAATAAGGATTTTTTCACATTTTCTAAATCAGATCTTATAGAGTGAAATGTGCTTATTGATGTTTTGATGCTGCATTACAGTATGAGCTCATTTAGCGCTCTTGTAAAGCGCTGGGCTGTACACTGAGTGCTGTGTGCTATGTGCCAGCTGTGGGAGTGGGTGGGCAGGGAGAATTAGAGCCAAGCCAGGCAGGCTGGAGTGGATCAGCTCTGTGATACTGCAACCCCCAGGGCCTCACGCCCCAGGGAGGGGTCACAAGTTCAACTCCCTCGTCTGCTGGTCACACAGGAACACCGGGGCCTCCTTTCTGTGTGTGTGTATGTGTGTGTGTGTGTGTGTGTGTGTTTGCGTGCACAAGGGAGAAAGAGAGAAAGACAGCAAAACAGAGTAGAGAGAGTTTGTATGTGTGACTGACAGCCAACGACAGGGAAAGGCAAGAAATCCTTCAACCGAATTTGTAACCAACAATAAGGGATAATTTCAGGTCACCACAACACTTTACAAATGCGAATAAAGATGCAAATTTATGCTCTGCAATATTTTATTTTTTTCTCTCTCCAACGGCTTGTCCAAAGTCTCAGAGTCACCGGTCCTGTTTGCGTTTCACATCATCTCCAATCTATTTCAACATGGCTGGTGTGTGTACATCATCGCGCTGTTGAAATAGCTGCGTTACAAATACCCCCCAGTTCCCCCCAGAGGAGAGCATGTAAAACATATCAGGACCTCTGTATATGTATTCAGTCTCTCCTGAGGTGAACGGAGCGGTGGAAATGCCATGAGGCAGGCCCTTTTCAAACGCTTTCATTGGGCTGCCTGCTGAGCGCTTATGGGTTCAAGGTTGTCATCTGCCGCAATCTCCAAAACGCTGCCGCTGTTTGACTTTCACATGGAGGTGCTAAAAGGAGATTTAGAGTGGGTAATCCCTCTTTGGAAAGCATCCATTTGGGTAATTGTGATATTGTAACTTGAGAGAAACACAAAGGGGCTTGCATTACAGGGGATACTCGGACACAAAAATGCTGAGTGAAGTTATGAGTTTCTCCCTGTTGTGTCTTGATTAGCTGATAATGACTGACTCCAAATTGTAGCCCTTTTTCACACTATAAAATGTACCGGTGGCCACACAAATATTGTACCAACTTCCTTTGTATCAACAATAAGCTAGTTTGGCTTTCATCAACGGTCTAGTCCACTGGATTGAAGCACTGTTAGATTATGAGTTTGTGGTTTCTGTCTCCACTGACCAACTGGTTTGGATTAAACTTCACTTTCTACAATGTACCTCTTTTGTCCATTATCACAGTCCTGAGTGTTTACCAGACCTTTGTCAAAAAGCATTTGCCAACACTTTTGCTGGATTGTTTGAAGTATTTTAAGAACCATGTGTGTAGGATTTCACACATAGGACCAAGGAATGAGCATCAAAAAGCTTACACACTCAGGAACGCATTTGAAATTCGGTTCTGTGATTGACAATTTGACATTATCTGAACTATGTGATGAATCCTATCAATCCTGCTAGAGAACCATATTACAACAAACATTGAGAGGAATTTGCAAGTACTTTTTGAGCCTGTTTATCTGCTATATACAAAACGCTTTCCTGGAGATAGATATCAGATAGTTTGGTGGGCCTCATCTCAATATGGACCACTAGCTGGGACCAGAGAGGTCCAGCAATCAATCGCTCAGGATTGCTCCTCCTCTTGAAGGAAGGAACATGCTTACCAGAGGCACCTCTCCAGTGATAGATATCCACAATACTTCACTGGCCAGACCTTTGCAAATAGAATACCCTGCTGTGCTAAAGAAAACAATGTGTTTCTGAGGAGCAAAATACAATCCATCACCAAGTCCGTTAGGACCGAGAAATGGAGGGAAGGAAGAAAGACAGGGAGGCCAGAGAGTAGAGAGGGGTAGAGGGGGGACCTACCTGGTTTTCACATCAGAGAAGGGGGGGATGTAGGAAAACAGAGGGGTTGTGGCGGCTTGAAAGACCACAAGCCACGAGTCCAGCACTGAACAGAGGAGCGAGCCAATCACAGAGCTCCTTGTGGTGGTGAAACTCTAGCTGGGTTCGGCCATTGCAATGCCAGAGCCAGCTTTAATCAATCATCACCCAGCGCTGAGGTGAGTGGAGGCATTCTTGGAGATTAATTGTAGTCTTTCATTCAAGGCCTGGTGTAAACAAGGAGGGTTTCGAGCTTGGTTTTAGGGCGATTATTATGTGGTTGTTTTTTGTGGTTTGAGGCTGACGGAGAAAACACTCAGAAAATACCCAGGAGAACACATGGAGTAAAAGGAGAGCAAATTCATTGTCAAAAAAATGCAGGGCAAAATACAGCTGTGTGCTCAAAGTCCACATCTGAGGGATTTTATTTCAAAACAGGCAACTATTTGTTAGAGGGACTTTTTCTTATCTGTTGCTTATTGTTCAAAAATTTGTTTTCTGAAACTGATTTATTATCACGGTGGCCATTTTGAATTTTTACAACATTCTATTTAGGGCCTCAATTCAGACCTTTGGTATATAAAACAATACAGGGAACAACCACAGTAACTGTTTGTATTTAGTGAGGCACTTTACAGCTTGTTTACTAGCTAGTTACCTACTTGGTGGTCACCTAGGCCAGAGTCCAAATGTTATGGTGGCTCAAATATCTTGCGTTAAACTATGATCTGATTTATTGAGAACCTAAGCTGTTCAATTTGTGGCATGTATGATGTGCAGCTTGGTACACAAGAGTTGGACATTGCTGGGCGGTATGTGTTATTTTGGGTGGAGTTTCCCACCACACGTATGACGTAAGGCTAAAATGGCAGCCATGGGCATAAGGTTACTATTTAGTGCCAGAAATATTACAGCCAGAAGTTGCTCTAGAGTCTCCGTGGCACAAGAGCATCTGGCAACACCCACCTCATTCTCCTCAAGTTGCTCCTAGCAATGGTTAAGTTTCGGCATTATGTCGGAAATGGTTAAGGTTAGGCGATGTCTTCGTGTGGTTAAGGTTGGGGTAAGGATGAGGGGGCGTTCCTTTAGCTTTCTGAGGTCTTCAGTCTGCTGCTGAGCCTCTCTCCAGCTACTGATCTGGTGCTTAAGCGTAGTTTGTTGTATTCTAGTAAGTAAAAAACTCAAGTTATCTCAGTTTTATGATAACCTGAGTTTTAATTTATATGTAATCTATCATGCCAGCAATCATTTTGTGAATAGGAGTCATTTTTCAAGTGATGGATTTGCTCATTTTGGAATGAAACTTTATGTATCACATTTCAAATATGTGCCTCATGAGCGTAACAAGGACAAACTTTAAGTGACTACCTGACTTATTTTGATGGAACAGTCCTTAGCCCGCTGTGCACACCAACGGCCTTTCTTATTCATTATCTCTGTCACCTTAAGACCTCTGTATGGGAGACAGTACCCACTCTTGTCTCCCTTTGGTTGCCCTATATAACCTCCCTTCTCATTTCCTGAGGGAGCCGCCCCCCCCAAAACATTATGCTGAGCTTTCTTTACACCGACCTGTGGGGACAGGCAAAGACACCTCAGTCATTACCCATGATAACTAATCTATTAATGTTGAATGATGGCCTCATTAAAAGGTTCAAATATAAGTCTAAGCTTATGTGTTAATGACATGTTAATGCTTCTGTCAATTATAAGCTGCCGTAATGACACCTGCAATGAGACGATATCGCTGGTTGAAGTCAAACTTGTAATTCCATCCCTCAGGAGGTTAAGTGGACCGTTGATCCTTGGGCAGCGAATGGAAGATGAATGTTTCACTATCATTGAGAGTGTTACTGTATGTTCATTTAACAGTTGTGGAAAGTTATATGGAGAGAATAAAAAGTGAAGTTTCATGTTATGCTGAGAAAAGTTGTATCCAAGGTAATGGATCCATGTGATGTTTGGATTTTTGTTTAAACTTTATTTTCAGCCTTGACAGTCTGAAACTTTTAAAGTAATACATGTTGCCTTAATGTCATTAATGTCATTATTCAGTAAGATTTCCATTTTTCAAAACATACAGGCTCCTTTTAACCATGGACTTTTAAGATACATTTTGGACAATTTTTCAATTTATGTGGTACAAATCACCGCAGTTAGCTTTTCAACATCTATTTTTATGTTGATAAAATGTCAGTTTCACATTAGTTATATCAGTACAACTAGTCTTACTGTTTGAAATAGAACAATATAAAATCCAGTATTTCAAAACTGAGAATGTGAATGTGTCCAAACAAGCTCGCATATTTGTCTGTTTTTTTCTGTAACATTAAAATTTATTCTAATGTATTTGACTTCGGTCTACTAGTCAGTAGATCTTCTCTTTCTGCCACCCTTTTGACCCTGACAAGAAAAGAAAAAGAAAAAGGAAAAAAAGATGAATCCTGACAACCGTGACATGGTTAAATTTCTAACACAACCTCAGTCAAAGGTGAGCATGTGAAGAGAGAAAAAAAAATCCACTGGAGAGGATTTAACTTTCTGGGTAATATACAGATGTTAATGAAATGATTATTTGATTTGGATTCAGATTTATGCAGCGTTAAACCCTATCTGTAAAGGTATGGCACCACCCTGAGCTTCCCCGATGCAGGCCTGTCTCTGTGTCATATGGCGTTCATATCACCAGCCTGTGCCAGCTGTGCGATCAGTGGGATTGATCTGTTGGCAGCAAGACCATACTCATCCATCCTCTCTCTCTCTCTTGCTCTCTCTCTCTCTCTCTCTCTCTCTCTTTCTCTCTCCCTCCATCTTTCGCTCCTCTCGCTCTCTCCCTCTTTCTATCTCTCATCGCTTTTTTCTGGCCGGGCAGACCGTCTCAATGTGAAATCATGGTTAATGCGCCATGACAATCTGACACAACGCACAGTCCAGGCCCTGCTCCATCTGGTTTCAATTTAATTTGGTCAGAGAAGTGGGGGTGAGGGTGGTGGTGAGATGAAGGGACGGAGGGCTGGCCGGGTGGGTGGGGGCGTTGAGATGAAAGCGTGGTGTGTTATTCGCCAACGAATCATCTCGCCATCCTTCATTCTTCCCAAGTTGCACCCCTCTAAATATAACATTTACTCCAAAAAGTCTAAACTTTCAACTGTTCAATCAAAGGTCTCACAAAATATGTTAAAGACCTGTAAGGAGTGGAAAAGCCTCATTAGGGCCATTACGGAAGGTGTGTGTGTGTGTGTGTGTGTGTGTTGCATGGATTCCCACCATGCTCAATGGATGCAAGGGGGGTTTAGCTCCGGTGTGAGGAGCTAATGGGGACATCTTCTTGCAGTTTGCTCTCGTCAGAGCTCAATGGAAGAAATGAGACCATTACTATATGCTGGACCTGTTCAGAGCAATTTTCCTAATTATGGGGATGGAGCGATGTGTCAGTTGCCACGGTGGACGTGTCAGCCATCGGGCTTGGGGAGACGGAAAGTGTTAACTCTTTAATGTGACTAACTAACAGGCCTCGCTTAGGCTTGGCCCTAATGACTTAATGGAAGTAATGATCTAAGGAAAGCCATATGTGTTAATGCTGAGGGGGCCACAGAGCAGCAGCATATGTAAGCTTGACTGTTCACATACAACATGGTGACAAGAAGCATTGCCATATCTAATGTGGGAACATTTTACCTTCTCATGCCAGTGCCAATGATTTCATTATTCCTCCAGCTGGAAAGAAATTTAACGGTAACAGAAGAACTTAAATCTGTATTTTGAGGTACTAACGGAGGTAATGACTGATATCTAATTGTAGGATTCTTGAATTTGGAGAAATTTTACTTTCAAATATAGGTGAATACATTGAATTGACAATGTTTCTGGCACTAAATCGTTTTTTTCTTTTCTCTTTTTCTTTTTCTTTTCTTTTTTTTTAACGTGTCATTGACTTTAGTTCACCTCTACACCACCACAGCTCTCTCTACGCAATGCAGTGCATATTTCAGACTAGTCGGGCAGGCAGAGAGGGACAGAGACGGGAGGTACCGTCACGCTTTAATACCTAAAGCATGAGCTGGGGTAGAGAATGGAGAAAGAAGTGATGAAAAGCTTATACAACAAATAGCTAATGTGGTATCTTTCCTCGGGTTCTCATTTTCCTCCAAGGATTAAGGGGCTATCTGAGGCTATTTTGGCCTGACTATGGATGTAGCCGGGGCAAAATAGCCTCAATAAGACAGTTCATATGCTGACATTAAAGCACAAATTGTTTTATTCAGACGCTAGTGCGAAGAGAGTAGCACTGACGGTGGAGTAATGGGAATGAAATGTTCCCTTCTTTTATAGGGATAAGAAACTAAAACATAATTTCTCAGTAAAACAGTTTTATTGTCATCATTGGGTGTAAAAAAAAAAAAAAAAGAAAGAAGGAAAGAAATCATGGAGCTGCAAGACTTTGAAGTCCTCTCTATGCAGCTGATTTTTCCTGAGTCCTGAGTGATTTTAAAAAGTTTTTTTCACACATCGGAGCGACACGATCCGGTCAGAGCATGACCTTGACCATGACCTCCGTTCGATCGACTCTTCAACTGCACCTGTTATCCTCTTCCAGCCCAAACAAACTCTGGTATCAGTAACTGGTAGCTTGTTAGCATGGCATGCCGATTTTTGTGCAATTCCTGGAGATAAATCCACCATTTTACTGAGGCGAGAGCTCGCAAAGTGCTCCAATAATGTGGAGCTTCAGCTGAGGACTTTCTCACATCGGCTCTGGTACTACAAGCCTCCAAAGTGGATGTTTTTAGCAGCAATATTACCTATAAAAACATTTGTTAACATATTGTTACTCCATTTTATTACAGTTTTTTACTTTTATGAACATAAATCTTGGTGGATGGTGAGGATAATACTTAAGAATTACTCTAAATAAGAAAATCCACGTTTTTAACCTGGTTTCCATCCCTTTAGTGTCAGTTTTTTGGCTCTTAATTGGTATGGTGTGATGTAGTGAGCCTATCTGTCTATTTATCTATCCATTAGCCAGAGCAGCACAGAACAAACTCATCTGTTCATTCATCTGTTTCCCTCCATTTACTAATTTCTGTTTTATCTTCCAGGCCATGAAATCCTCCCTGTCCGACAGCCTTTCACCCCTGCGTTCAGCTAAATGAGGCTAGCTGCTCGGTGATGTGTTGGCTGAGACAGAAACTCTGCAGCCCTGCTTCGGAGCCATGCCTGCTCCCTAAGGGTGAGGCCTGCTCAGCATGCAGCTGTAGCAACAGCGCCTTGTTTCCTTGTGGAGGTCAGGAATGCAGGCATGTCTCTCTCCATCCCAGTGGTAGGAGATGGAATGGGCCACAGAGATTGAGACTGAGGGAGAGAAAGAAGGGCAGGATTCCCACCTCATCCATCACTCTTCCTGCTCCATCTCCCCCCTCACCACCGCCATCTCCACACCCCGCCACAGCTCAGATTTACACACAGGCTTTCCTATATGACCATCTTTATGGACTGCTCTTCCCCCGTTAGCTGACAACACGGCGGAGGGATCGGAGAATGCACCGGAAGAAATTAGTTCACGTCAGCTTTCATTTATGATGCGTTTAACTAGTAGGGGCTACGGAGAGAGAAGAGAATCCCACGGCTCTGCCCCATCTCCCTCTCCCTAGTCAAACACACAGCCATATTCATCTAAGGTTATCGGGTCAATAAAACCTGGCGACCTCGGCTAATCATAAAACGGTCAATGCGGCAGAGCACGGATTGATTAAGTTCATAACTCGATTTGAGCTGCGCAGAGCCAGGACAATAAAAATCGGAATGAGTATAAATCTAATGCGAGGACATAATCCGAAGAAAATCAAAATGTAAAGTAGATGTTTTTAATGGCGTCTTTTTTCATCATGGGAGTGTGGCCTTTTGGCTGGATGACTATTGATATCTTTGATCCACAGCCGAGCCTTTTTCATCAGTTGTGCTGCGCAGGCGAACACGGGGGCCTACAACCGGTGGTAGCCCCATGTCCTGTAAATCCGGGTCGCATGGCCTCACCTTATCACATGCTCCTATCAGATCCTTTTCATATCCATCTCCGCCGCAGAGACGTCCACTGACGTTGATCCGCCTGGATAGGTTGTTTATGCTTTTAGGGGGGTAAAGGAGAGCAAATCAAGTCTATCCAAGCCATATGTTGGCAGTGCAGCCCCTTACTCATGGGCTCCAAATTAGGCTCACCTAACCCTGGGCTCTGACTGGCTCAACTTATTGAATTTGTGGAGGTCAAAAGTTGATGGTGCTAATTCTCCCCAGTAATGAAGTCTTCTTTATGGATTTTAGTCAAACATGTTTGAGTCCATATTGCAAGGCCATTAAACAGATCCAGAGTAATCAGATAAGCAGGCACTTTGGAAAAAAGAAACAGAAAAAAGGTTGGCATTATGAGAAAATGTAATATGAGATGATAATATTTAGAGACAATTAAATTTGTGAATATGTGCTAATTCACAAGGTGATCATTAGCACTTGAAAACTATGTGAGCAAGGATGAAGGAAAATGTCAGTAGCTGCAGTATTTTCAAAATAAAAAGTTGTGCAATTCAAATATTTTCCTAATAAGTGGAGGCCACCAACAACCATTAAGTCATGCTGTACTTGTTTCAGTCAAAGTGTATTCGGAGTGATTTTTGGCATTCCAGCTGGGTTTGTATTCAATTCTGGAGGCTCAGTGGGCCACGGCAGATCTGCCTTGGGACAACAGTCATGTTTTTCTAGTCTGTCTGCATATACTACTGCATAAAGCTGAAATGCCACAGAGAAAATCTTCAAAAGCACGTCTCCAAATTCTTAAAATGGCAAGATACACTTACATATTGACCAGCAGTGTTCTGGACGGAAATTCATTGCATTGCTGTTATATGAGGAGTAAGAATCCAGCTGACCTTGTGATTATACATATGAGGGGGTATTTTGAGGCATAGATTTTGGCACAGTCTACCATGGTGGCCCCGTACCCATATACCCACACTGATGGTGCCCATCATCCAACCTGGCAGATGGCTGGTAGCTTGAACAGCTTTCTGGTGTTTAATTATGATCATAATCAAGGGAAATAAAGATCAATTAAAGCACAAGTGAAACTAATGAAACACGAGTGCTATGAGCAGCCGGACAGTTGTCCAAAATGTTTCTCATAATAAATGCAAACTGAGTCTGGTGCTAGTTTAAGATAGCAAAAGCCTAAAGTGATATCTTGTGTGCAATTATTTGTTTGGTGTGAAAGCCAGTATAGTGCAGTGTAATTATCTGAAAGCTTTTAGCTTTTAAAGCGTTGCCTTTCTAAACGTTGGGTGTCTGGTAGCTCCTTTGGTGCACAGAAAGTGATGCATGTATGTTTCAAGCCACTGCAACTTCTATTGAATACATAGGAGAAGAAAAGCTGAGAAGTTAACATGAGCAGTGATAGCCTCCATGGCTGAAGAAAACCTCATCAACAGAAAATTTAAGGCAAGACGTTACAGTACTGGCCTCAATGCTTGATTGACAAGTCCAAAAGCACAATAGTAATGAGCGTTTAACACCACAGATAGAAGAAAAATCATTCATTTTATTTTATAGCACTGAGTAAATTTAGCTGTCGTTCATAGTGGTATAACTGTCATTTATGGCAATAAGTAAAGTCTGAGCCTTGTTCTTTCCTTGAAAGGCTTGGCAGAAGTTTTAAGAATCAGAGTTGCCCTGACTTTGAGGGAAGTTAACGCATATTCTGCAATTTCTATTCTTTAACTCTTCAGAGATGGAAATGGGCAGCCCGGCATGTGGCTGCTGGCATCAGTTCAAGTGCCTTCCACCAAGCTGCGTGTATTACTGCAAGACCGCAGAGCCCATCTGAGCAAGACGGACAAGAGGAGAGAGGGGCGGGGGGAAGACGAGAGGAGAGGTGAGGCGAGGCGGATGGGACAGGCGGCAGTGGGGGGAGAGGTGGAGGCGAGGGTGGAGGGTTGGGGGAGCTGTCGCCCAAGAAGACAGATGCCACCACTGTGGCTATGGCATTGTGGGATATTAATAGTCCAGAGCCACGTTGTGCCAACCTTATTGGAAATGTGAGTGCCGTCACGCTGGGCCACCATCACATGCTAGCATCAAAATGAAATGAGTAGGGTGTGAAAAAAAAAATCCCCCATGCCAGGTCAGGGGAGATTTCCATATGCACTGAGGGGAAGTAAAAAGTTATTGCTGCAATACCGGCTTTGACGTTAAGTGATTTGAAAAATTCAGGTTTAGTATTTATGAATGATTTCCATGCTGCTACTCGGTTAAAGAAAATAGGTGAAGAGTTTTATTCCAAAATGTCATATGCATAATTTGAAATAAAATGTTACTTGAAATTGATGTTTCAGTATTTCAAAAGTAAAAAGTGATTGTACCGTAACCTCTAAAATGTTACTGTGTTGGATTAAAACAGTCAATACCTGTAATAATATTAAATAGCTGGTTTGCTTTTTTTATGGCAGCAATCATTTTGTCAGAGGAGGTGCTGAATTTTTCAAATGGTGTGCAACTCATTTCAGAATAAAACCTTGGTAGCAGAGATTTAAGAGAGTCCAAAATATCCTACATACAGTATCTGGCGCTATGAGGGAAAAAGGTGCCTATTCATAATTTTCTCAGTCTGCTGTGGCCCACTTCCCTGCAACCATGATGATGAATGACTGCACAATATTATCCCATACAACAAGGGACCAATCAGTAAGATTTCCTTTAAAATGCAATGTAGCTTTGCTGTTTTCCACAAGCACAAGCGCTGTTTTCAGTTCAGCATGGTAATGGTATAATTTGTCTTTTCAGGGGAGAGCAGACATGCAGCAGCTGATTGAATCACACTGGAGTGAAACCAAGTCTTCTGTGATACAAGAAGATCAGAGGAGGTATGTATAATAGCTGTGCCCATTAGGGTCTGAGGCTGTATACAGCGAGCATACAAAATACACTCACATATGGCATACACTGTGGGTTTTGTGCACGACTACGATGCACTGAAGCCATATGCCGCCGCCCCAGCTCCCACACCTCAAAGCACACGGCGTCCACAGGCGCTATCCATTCATGTTCCATTACCTGGTTTGTGGAAGAAGCCAAAAATAACATTTTGACCTAGCAGTTTGCTTTCAGTGCAGCACAGACTACCAAATAATAAGGATGAAAGATTTGATAGTAAAGTGATTTGAGAGTAGATTTGTCTGTTGTAGATGATATTTCATGTTCAAACTGGGGGCAGAATTATAAGACAGTGAAAGGAGGATGGACACATGGCAGACACAAAATATTGCGTTCCCTTCATTTAGTGTTGTCTCAGAAATGTGTGGAAGATGCAATTACATTTTGGGCATTTACACAGGTGTTGAACATTTATATAGAAAATACTTTTTTTTTTTTTTTTTTTCCAACCAATTTTCTCTTTAATTCCCAGGCATTACAGATAGAAACTATGGTTAGGCTGTTATACATGGCCATTATTGGTAATTTAATTAAAAATGACAGTCAGTATCATCCCTCACCAATATGATGGAGGTAAGGCCATGATTTTACTCCATAGCTTCAGGTGTGTCAGCCTGTAAAACTGGATGAAACCTGTCTCACCCTGCCTAAAAGCAGTATGTTGTTTGGATCTACTTCCTCATACTGATGAACAGGTAGTTGCATATAGACTTCGACTGAGCTTGAGAACACACACGGGCAAAATGTTATGTTTTGCCAAACGTCCACATCCCTTTAAGAAACTGTTAATCAATGCCAGGTTTCCATAAATGTGGCTTTTAATGTAGTTTTTGTGTATGCATGTATATATTTATTTATTTGTTTTATTTTTTCTTGTCTTTTTTCTTTTTCCTTTTTAAATTTAAAAATATTGAGTATGTGGCTTTCACAAATCCCTGCCCGTCAAATCCTAATATGAACATTTGCGAGTCTCCAAATACATGTAAAACTCATATTAAGCCAGCACTTACTGTCAGTTATTTCATTTAAAACCCAGCTAGCTATAATATCTTCCATTATGTCATCCATTCAATCCCAATGTAAACAAAGCCAGTAGCGGGGTGTGTTTCAACAGGGGGCGCTCTGTTGTAACCTTTACTGATGATAAAAGTGTATAGAATGAGGTGCCTGCGTTGACTTGCTCCAGCTTCTGTTTTACTAAATAAACCTTTCATCTGGAGCTCTTTATTTTTTTTCACTGCCCTCTTTCAGTGTGTTATAAAAGCAGGTTTACATTCTGACTTGGCGGTCTTCTGATGTCCCTCACAGGACCCCTTACAGCAGTGCAGTATAACAGAGCAGCCCTGCGCCGTTATCCCCAGTACCCCTGAATAATTCAACCATGCACCACCGCTCCTCACACACTGTTTGGAAAATGCAGTAATGAGAAAAGCTGTAAAACGCCTCAACGCTCTGTGCTGTAGAAAGAAAAAAAAAAGAAAAAAAAAAAGAAGAAAAACGTGGAACCGGCCTCCAAATGAGAGACACCAAAGAGGGTTGCTTACTGGATTTTTTTTTTCCCACAGATTTACTGTAAATGGGAGGGAGAGCAGAAGACCACAAGGGGAAGAAAACTTCAAACGGATGACCTGCATATTTTCACCCAATTAGATATTTCTAATGTTACTTCTGAGGTGTGATGCTCAGCCGAGCGTCCTCTGGCAGAACAAAGGAAGGGAATGCGTCGGACTGGGGAGTCTCTTCCCCTTCATCATCCAGTGATTTTCAAGGTGTAAACACGAAACTGCTCAGGGAGGAATTATCTAGACGGGGGAAACGCTGGCAGGAGTTCAGAGGAGGCTTTGTAAAGTAAACCAGATTTGTTCAGGGGTCTGTGATCAGTTTATTTTCCCAGTCCCCCAGTCTTTATACTAGGCCTTCTTGTAATTGTCCTCATGTTTCAGCTAATTTCACATTTCCAGAGAGAGTACGGGAGGGTGGGAGGGAAAGAATTTGGCAGTTTGAAAGAGTAACACCCTCAGACTTTCATATTTTTGTTGATGTCATTTCAGATGGGTTTGGAAACATTTAGGGGAGGTGTTGCCACAAAGCCTCTGGGGTTTACTCCACATCTCCTTTACGTTTCTTATTTTAAATCTTTTTTATTATTATCATTTAGGGATTGTAACGGTTTACTTAAACTAACTTAAACTAAATCAAAATATGCGCAACTAATCCAACTAAATACATGTTATAACCTTGATTTTTGTTGATATTTTGTTAAGTGTCAGTCAGCACAAACTAGTATCTCTGATGGAATATGTTTTTTTGAAGACAATACCGATATTTTTCCACCCACAATGGCCTATACTGACACCAATACAAATTTTTGTAAGAATCAGAATACAAATGCAGGCACAAAACAGGCTGATGTTTTCAATAGATCTGTCAAAGATAATCAAGAATTTTGTACACAAAAGACCAAAAGACCATTAGTTTTATTCTATTGTAACAAAAACACAAAATTTTACAATCGGCCAAGAAGTAAAAACATTTTTTGGACCAATACTGATATTGCTTTTAAAGATGATATCAGCTGGTACTAATAGTCTGCCA
Source organism: Myripristis murdjan (assembly GCF_902150065.1). Classification (NCBI taxonomy): domain Eukaryota; kingdom Metazoa; phylum Chordata; class Actinopteri; order Holocentriformes; family Holocentridae; genus Myripristis; species Myripristis murdjan. The sequence continues at coordinate 11,170,735 of NC_043994.1, read as the reverse complement.
GTATACTGGTCCATCCCTAAAAACAAGTTCATCTGTTTCAGGCTTTTAGAGTATACACTCAAACACTTCTGCTCCACACTGACCCAGAGAGCCTTTGCAGTGTTTATAAGGTGTCATTGTAGTATGACAAGATGTTCAAAGCCACCAAAAGAATTTCCAGAGTCCACAGATACACTGTAAAATTTTCTTAAGCCGGAGAGACTTTCCAGACAGCCACAGTCCCCTGTGGCTCAGCAGTGACACAACAGCCAGAAAATCAGCACCTCCTCTCAGACTAAAAGGCCGTGCGGGGCTTTGAAACGGGTCCAGGAAGAGCGGCGCACTACAATGTCGCAAAACTTTTCAAGGTCTTCCATCTTATGTTTCCTTTCATAGTCTCTGGGCGGATTAGGGTACATAACGTGAAACCCAATGAGGCATGCTTGCAGGTCTAGCGCACAGGCAGGCCAGACCAAAGCAGTGCCTCTCTCCACAGACATGATGTAACCGCTGTTTTAGCTGAGCCTTTTCTCAGTGCAGACGATGCGCGGGCCCTCACAACTTGGCTTGCTATGAAAGGGCGACTTCAATTAGCACATTTCTTGGACACCACTACCTTGTTGATGCCATGTAACGGCATCCCCTCCGCATCAGGAGCACTGCGCTGCCAGTGACACCGCTATGTGGGTTTTGCCGCGTCACCACATTGCTGTGTGTTGAAAGTGTAATTAATGTCTGATTGCCTGATGCAGGTACCCAGCAGGTGAACTGTTGTTTTTCTAGTTAGGCAATGCAATACACAATATGTGATGTACAAATATTTTCAGCATGACACTTTAATTCAGTGTGTTCATGCTAACATACATATGCTGTTGATATATTTATTTTCCAGGCTGGAGATTAACACTTGCAAGTTCCAAATGGTGCCAAAATTGGTTTCCCCTGTGTCTCTTCACCTCATGCCAGCAATTAATTTTTTTACTCAAAGTAAAACATCAATAGAAATCAGAAAGGAGACAATAAATAAAAAAAAAAAGCTACAAACACCCAGTTAAGTGCATACCTTATGCAAACACAAACAGACTTTGATCTTGTGATGAGAAAAAAGTGCCTTTGCCTTTTTTATTATGATCCAACCGAAGGATCTTATAACTTCACAGCATGTGAACATATTTAGATTTAGCCCATGATGATGTTCAGAGATTTTTTTTACCTAACAATTTGACACACTACTCCTATTTGTTAACTTTTGTCAGTATTAACTCTGTGAAACCATTTACCTAATTATTTTTTTCTGTGTAAGACAGCTGATTGAATAGATGGCTGAACGGTTTCATCTTGAGAAGAACAAAAAACTGATCACAGAGACATCAGAAGTAAAATATTGAAAATATTGAAAAAAAAAAAAAAAAAAATTTGACTCAGAATTCCACTGTAAGATTTATATTCACATAGGTAGAAAATCCCAAATCAGATGTTTCCAGATCTGTTTTGTCCAAAATCTAATTGGCATCCTGATAAAGGGATCCTAATTCATTTAGAGATTTTTACTACATTTTACTTGTTTTGAATATCTCCATAGCAGTTATTTCAGATCAGTTTCATTTGTCAAAGGGCATCCTTTATTCATACATATAACATAGTTCTCTTGGATATTGAATTCATTGGAGGCTCATGGGGCTCCATCCATTTCATTTTCTGTACTCCCTTATTCTAACCAGGGTCACAGTCTTGGGCTATAGCCTATCCCAGCATGCACTGGGCAAAGGGCAGGTTCATGGGGCTGAAAATTAACATATCGTGTTTTTTAAGTTGTTTGTGAAAACACTAACGAAGGTTTTCCTGTCTTGTCTGTCAACCTCTCATCATACATGTGTATCTCAGCAAATGCTTGTATTTGGTCCATCCTTTTTACACTGTTTTCTTAAAACCTATATTTCTGTGTCTTAATAATTTACTATTGGCTGTCTTCCCCTGCCTCAGTAATGACCTGTGTGTCTGCGGATGCCTGGATAGCATGGCAGACACCAAGGCCATAGAATTTTTCTCAAACCACAGAAGAGTGTGTGATCTTTCGACTGAACCTAAAGCTGAACCAGAAGAGTGCACTCAGTGGAGTGTAGATCTTCACCAGGTGTATCTCTCCTTGTCAGAACTAAAGGTAAAACTCAAAGAGAGATTCAGCAGCCAGTTGTATTGTCAAACTCTTTTCAAATCACAAATTAAATTACTGTATGATTCAAATATAATATACAATAGTATAGAAAATATACTGTAAAACTCCCAAAGCCTCTTGAATTTAGCTGTTTCTCCTTTATTACACACCAGTGGTCTGGAACCTATGGCTCATCAGGTAGGAGAGCATATGAGGTGATGAGGACCTGATGAGGACTGTTGCTGCCTCTCCTCAGTGTCAGCCAGGCAGGTGGCCAGGCCCTCCTGCACTGCAGTGATGGCAGGAGCCTCAGCAAGGAGGTCAGAGGCTCCAGAGGAGTTGAACTCCTGGCAGAGTCCTTTTCTGGGCCTGCTGCTGTGTTCTCCTCCAGGCCGAGCTCCACTCAAACCTTCACTGTGGCTGGTGGAGCTCACAGTTTCATCCACTGCAACTAACTGGAAGGAAGTGTATACTTCCACCTAAAGAAGAAGACAAGCAGTTGTTGTCTTTTTTTCTGAGTAGCTTGACCATCAGGGGTCCAAATAAGTGTGATGTTGTAGGTAGATGGAGAGAGTAGAGTACATTTTCATACAACGAGCTACAACAGGAAATTAAACTGAAGAGGTCAGTAAATCATAATGATTAAAAGGGGAATTAAGTAATCTATGACTATTTTCGTGATGAAAGCAACAGCATCACCAGGGTCTCTGGCATGGCTTACAGTGGCCTGTAATGGACAGCAACGTATAAGTCATATCTTCACATACAAACAGAGCAAGTGAGCTACAGTAGCTAACTACAGCAACATAGATGTCTGGTGAAATGGTAATATATCACAAGGCAAAATAATCCTCTTTTGTCATTTCTTTTTCTTGGCATCTTCTATTTCCAAATAGAGCGCAGGCTGGAAAGTGACTTATAAAAGCCAGCCATCTCAATGTCTGGCAAAGTCATTGAGTCACTGGTAGTGATCAACAACCCTCTCAAACCCTTAGAGATATATTATGCTTATTTTTGGCGACGGGGCGGTAAACTCTTACACCTCTAATACAGTGATTTAGTTGGTGCATTATGCAGCAAACTCCAAATAAATGGCACCAATATTACACAAATATGCCACATACACCATAACTTTACCCAAACAGCAGTCACATTTTCCACCTGCATAATGCGAGATGCTTCATAAAATGCTGAATTCAAAGTGGAGCTTTGGTTTTGTTGTTTCTATTGTTACAATTCAAAATAAAACAGCTCCTATAGGGCTTTGGGTGGAAATGAATAAATGTCTTATAAATACCATCACTATTCACAATCAGTTAAATCCTTCAGGCAAACACTCTTACCCTCAGTGATCTCAACTCAAACTCTAAAGTGGGGAAGGGGGTGGGGGGGTGGGGTGGGGGGGGTGCCTTTTGAAACTGAGAGGAGCGTCTCTGAACCATTACCCATCAGCCCTTCCACTCTCAGAGGGCTAATCCCAGGGGGAGAGTGGGCGTCCGCCGAGGATACGTTGTCTCGTATGCGTTAATGGGGGATTACACATGTTAACATCTATCTCACAGTGTGCTTGGCCAAAGGGGCTCTGCTATAGGGGTTTAGCATATGAATAAGGAATAAGGGGATGACTGAATAGAGCCTATGGTGAGAGTGAGAGCTGCCACTCGAGGTGGAGCGATGGGGGTAGAGTGATTAGGATGAGACACAAAGACTTGAATCTCTAGTGGAGATGGAAGAGCTGGGGGAGAGATTGCTCTCAGCTGCACGATTTCCTAGGAAGCCTTGACTCGATTCCAGGAATTCAGTTTGAAAGGTGGATTTTACGATTGCTCAAGGAAGGTGGATTTTAAGATCGGTGGCCTTGAGGAACCAGTTTGCTCCGTTTGGCATAAGGTTTCGATTTTCAAACAAACACAAGAACCACAGTAAATCTAACATCAAGTCTTTGATTTTAATAATGAATTATCAGAAATTCAGTTACAGAATTGCAGAATTAATAGTTAGCGGACTGGATCATGAAAAATTGGGCCAGTACAGATTTTTGAAAATCAGTGCCAATATTGATGTTTTTAGACTGAAGGTACTTTTTATCTTTTTATTTTATTTGACCATTGTCATGCCAAAAAATCCAAAGTATTCAGTCTTTCCTCCAGATTTTTTGCTTTGGCATTGTGAAGAGCCTCTGAAAGGGCATGTTAGCCGTGATGAAACACTAAAACTCTCATCACTGGACCGAAACATTGAGAGCCATGTTTTTGTCAGCTGAGTCTAAATGGTCCTCACTTCAATCATCCCTTGTCAGGTTTTCATAGTGCATGGACACATTAAATAACTGTCAAAATAAAATAAGTTTCATTGCACACTTTGCAGAGTGCTTTATAATAGTCAGGGAGGAACTTCTATCATACTGACAGGAGATGACACTGACTGGCTGATAGTGATTTTAAAAAAGGGCCAACATCAATATCTGGAAGTACATTGGTCTAAACCTTAGCTTGCAGACAGTTTACAAACCTGACAGGCTAACTCACATAAAGCATTCCCATGTTTTTTATGGCGTTCCCATGTTTTTTCATGGATTTTTTTCTTTCTTTGAATCAAAAAAGTTTCTTTTACAAAAACGCTGTATATTCCTTTAAGTTGTGTCCTGAGACTCAGCTATGGAATTGACATGCAGCCCAGACATCAGCGGTGCTCTCTGGGAGAGCGAGGTGTTTATTTCCTGAAGGTCAGGCCTTTGTGTGGAGAAACTTCTTGCCAGATGAGATAGGGGAGTAAATTGCAGATCTATCACCCCCACCCCACCCACTCTCTATCTGTCTCTCTCTCTCTCCCTCCATATTCCCCCCTTTTCTCCGCGTTCATCTCTTTGATTCTTGGCATTCTCTTCTCCTCCGCCTCTCTGAACCTTTCCATCTTAATTCCCAGCCACCATTTTTTTTCGTATCTCCAATCCCTAGCTCTCTTGTTTATGCTCATCTTTTCATCTTTGTCTAGCACTACAATTTGAAACAACCTTCTCCTTACTCTTTGTACTTGCTTCCCCCTTCCCTCTCTCTTTCTCTCTCGCTCTCTCTCTCGTCCTATGTGTGAAATCAGTGGAGTAACCGTTGGCACTGTCTGTGATTTATGGCTCACTCTGAGCGGACCCTTATCAGGTGCAGGCAAGGCGCTCTCTGCTGCTGCCTGCGTCTGAATGACAATGGAGAACCAGTCGCATTATGCTCCACAGCCTCGCCCCTTGCATTCTGGACACTGCAGATTACATCTAGCTCCTTGATTTATGGACGCCATTTTGGCTCCTGAGAGGGACATGAAGGGAGGGAGGGGGCTGCCGTTTCCAAGGCCAGAGTCTGAACTTGGCCAAACAGAATTTCGATGGGAACCTGGCGGAGGTGTGCTTAGTATGCATGTGCGTGTGTGTATGTGCAAGCGTTAAAGTGAGCATTTATGTGCATGTATATGTGTGTGTGAATAGCAAGGTGTCATTTATCATTCTGCCACAAGGTTTTCTGCATAGATATTGACAGTGTCTGTTGCTGGAAACGGAGGGTGGGAGAATCGACATTAAAAGCCCAGGATTTGAGCTAATAAAACTGTATCTTCTCCCCCCAGTGACTTCCCGCCAGACAATGGCTTGTGTTTGATGAGGGCCAAAAAGAAAAAAATGGGGCATAAAGGTTGCAGATATAAAAGCTGGAGAAGCAGGAGCTAGCCAACTACATTATCTAACGCTGTTTTTTTTTTTTTCTTCCTCTCCTCCACTCCATAATTGAATCATTGCCATCTGTATCTCTGGAGATAAGATATGTTATTTGGGAGAATTATTTAAATTTAAAAAAATGTGTTAGCTAATGTAATTAACGGGGAATTATCACAGCTGCAGTTCTTTGTAGGAAAAAAGTAATTATGTAATCTAACACATTAAATGAGGGAAATGAGCATCACATCTCACACTTAAACACAGCAGGCGTTTTGTATTCATTTTGTTCGACAGTCATCTCTACCCCTAACATATCGAGAATAGGCTCTGAAATGTCACTTTAGTCTTTTGAGCAGCCTTTTGGTCTTTTGATGTTCCAGCTGTGTGGCTCCATATTTCACAAAGATGTCACTGAATATCATGAGGGAAGTTGCAAAATGACTGGAAAAAGTGATGCACACTAAACACACTGAAAGCACTGGGGAAAACAAATTCCTACATTTGAAATGATAAATGATAAATAAAGTTTAAAATACCAAGTTGTTGCTTGAAAAATGATTACAGATGAATCCTCTGGTTCTTAGGTTAAAATGAATGTTACCCCTCAGACATTCATTCACATTATTTTGGAAATAAACTTTTCAGAGAGCAGCGTGGGCTCTCTTGTAAGAGACAGACTGACTGTGCTGCAACCAGAGGCTCACAGGCTCAATCCCAGGCTTCAACAGCCAGTGTCCTCCCCTAAAAAAAAGCCAAAAAGAAAATTGAAACTATATCTAAGATTTTACTTAATTAGAAGTTTGAGCAGTTATCCTCATCTCTTTCCAATGCTCTTTTTCGTTGGGATATTGCCAAAACATTTGTGCTGAAATATCATGTCAGCATATGTCTGAATTTAGCCACAGGGCCAAATGAAATGTAATAGTCTGCCATTATGGTGTCTCACATTATTGGATTAAATCTGTGCTTTACTTAAGTCTCGGGAAATG